>NC_045171.1:868244-910359 GCF_900700415.2 Clupea harengus | reverse complement strand
CTCCCTTCCTAACTGGCACCTGACTAGCGCTTAACTTGCACTTCAGCAGTTACATTCCTGCACTTCTTTTTCCTTTTTTCTAGGTCGTTGTTTTTCGAATTCTCATGTAAAGTAGTATTTTTTGTTACACCATGATTTTCATTGCTCTTAGCTTGACTGTTCTCTCCCTTGTACGTCGCTTTGGACAAAAGCGTCTGCTAAATGACTAAATGTAAATGTAAATGTAAATCTAAACATTAAACATCTTATCATCATGTATCTAAACATGAAACATCTTATCATATACTACATGTATCTAAACATGAAACATCATATACTACATGTATCTAAACATGAAACATCTTATCATATACTACATGTATCTAAACATTAAACATCTTATCATCATGTATCTAAATATTAAACATCTTATCATCATGTATCTAAACATTAAACATCTTATCATCATGTATCTAAACATCTTATCATCATGTATCTAAACATTAAACATCTTATCATCATTTTAGATACATGATATGATGATAAGATGTTTCATGTTTAGATACATGTAGTATATGATGATAAGATGTTTAATGTTTAGATACATGATGATAAGATGTTTAATGTTTAGATACATGTAGTATATGATGATAAGATGTTTCATGTTTATATACATGTAGTATATGATGATAAGATGTTTCTTGTTTAGATACATGTAGTATATGATGATACGATGTTTCATGTTTAGATACATGATAAGATGTTTAATGTTTAAATACATGATGATAAGATGTTTAATGTTTAGATACATGTAGTATATGATAAGATGTTAAATGTTTAGATACATGATGATAAGATGTTTAATGTTTTGATACATGATGATAAGATGTTTAATGTTTAGATACATGATGATAAGATGTTTAATGTTTAGATACATGATGATGAGATGTTTAATGTTTAATGTTTCACGTTTAGATACATGTAGTATATGATGATAAGATGTTTCATGTTTAGATACATGTATTATATGATGATAAGATGTTTAATGTTTAGATACATGATGATAAGATGTTTAGATACATGATGATGAGATGTTTCATGTTTAGATACATGTAGTATATGATGATAAGATGTTTCATGTTTAGATACATGTAGTATATGATGATAAGATGTTTAATGTTTAGATACATGATGATGAGATGTTTAGATACATGATGATAAGATGTTTCATGTTTAGATACATGTAGTATATGATGATAAGATGTTTCATGTTTAGATACATGATGATAAGATGTTTCATGTTTAGATACATGTAGTATATGATGATAAGATGTTTAATGTTTAGACACATGATGATAAGATATTTAATGTTAAGATACATGTAGTATATGATGATAATATGTTTCATGTTTAGATACATGTAGTATATGATGATAAGATGTTTCATGTTTAGATACATGATGATAAGATGTTTCCTGTTTAGATACATGATGATAAGATGTTTCATGTTTAGATACATGTAGTATATGATAAGATGTTTCATGTTTAGATGAATGTAGTATATGATAAGATGTTTCATGTTTAGATACATGTAGTATATGATGATAAGATGTTTCATGTTTAGATACATGTAGTATATGATAAGATGTTTCATGTTTAGATACATGTAGTATATGATGATAAGATGTTTCATGTTTAGATACATGTAGTATATGATGATAAGATGTTTCATGTTTAGATATATGTAGTATATTATAAGATCATTCATGTTTAGATTTATGTAGTATATGATTATAAGATGTTTCATGTTTAAATACATGTAGTATATGATGATAAGATGTTTCATGTTTAGATACATGTAGTATATGATGATAAGATGTTTCATGTTTAGATACATGTAGTATATGATGATAAGATGTTTCATGTTTAGATACATGATGATAAGATGTTTAATGTTTAGATACATGTAGTATATGATGATAAGATGTTTAATGTTTAGATACATGATGATAAGATGTTTCATGTTTAGATATATGTAGTATATGATAAGATGTTTCATGTTTAGATACATGTAGTATATGATGATAAGATGTTTCATTTTTAGATACATGTAGTATATGATGATAAGATGTTTCATGCTTAGATACATGTAGTATATGATAAGATGTTGAATTTTTAGATACATATAGTATATGATGATAAGATGTTTAATGTTTAGATATATGTAGTATATGATGATAAGATGTTTCATGTTTAGATACATGTAGTATATGATGATAAGATGTTTCATGTTTAGATACATGATGATAAGATGTTTAATGTTTAGATACATGAAGTATATGATAAGATGTTTAATGTTTAGATACATGATGATAAGATGTTTAATGTTTAGATACATGATGATAAGATGTTTCATGTTTAGATACATGTAGTATATGATGATAAGATGATTCATGTTTAGATACATGTAGTATATGATGATAAGATGTTTCATGTTTAGATACATGTAGTATATGATGATAAGATGTTTCATGTTTAGATACATGTAGTATATGATGATAAGATGTTTCATGTTTAGATACATGATGATAAGATGTTTCATGTTTAGATACATTCAGTATATGATAAGATGTTTCATGTTTAGATACATGTAGTATATGATGATAAGATGTTTAATTTTTAGATACATGTAGTATATGATGATAAGATGTTTCATGTTTAGATACATGTAGTATATGATGATAAGATGTTTAATGTTTAGATATATGTAGTATATGATGATAAGATGCTTCATGTTTAGATACATGTAGTATATGATGATGTTTCATGTTTAGATACATGTAGTATATGATGATAAGATGTTTCATGTTTAGATACATGTAGTATATGATGATAAGATGTTTCATGTTTAGATACATGTAGTATATGATGATAAGATGTTTCATGTTTAGATACATGATGATAAGATGTTTAATGTTTAGATACATGTAGTATATGCTGATAAGATGTTTCATGTTTAGATACATGTAGTATATGATGATAAGATGTTTCATGTTTAGATACATGTAGTATATGATGATAAGATGTTTCATGTTTAGATACATGTAGTATATGATGATAAGATGTTTAATGTTTAGATACATGATGATAAGATGTTTCATGTTTAGATATATGTAGTATATGATAAGATGTTTCATGTTTAGATACATGTAGTATATGATGATAAGATGTTTCATTTTTAGATACATGTAGTATATGATGATAAGATGTTTCATGCTTAGATACATGTAGTATATGATGATAAGATGTTTCATGTTTAGATACATGTAGTATATGATGATAAGATGTTTAATGTTTAGATACATGTAGTATATGATGATAAGATGTTTAATGTTTAGATACATGTAGTATATGATAAGATGTTTCATGTTTAGATACATGATAATAAGATGTTTAATGTTTAGATACATGTAGTATATGATAAGATGTTTAATGTTTAGATACATGATGATAAGATGTTTAATGTTTAGATACATGATGATAAGATGTTTCATGTTTAGATACATGTAGTATATGATGATAAGATGATTCATGTTTAGATACATGTAGTATATGATGATAAGATGTTTCATGTTTAGATACATGTAGTATATGATGATAAGATGTTTCATGTTTAGATACATGTAGTATATGATGATAAGATGTTTCATGTTTAGATACATGATGATAAGATGTTTCATGTTTAGATACATGTAGTATATGATAAGATGTTTCATTTTTAGATACATGTAGTATATGATGATAAGATGTTTAATTTTTAGATACATGTAGTATATGATGATAAGATGTTTCATATTTAGATACATGTAGTATATGATGATAAGATGTTTAATGTTTAGATATATGTAGTATATGATGATAAGATGCTTCATGTTTAGATACATTTAGTATATGATGATGTTTCATGTTTAGATACATGTAGTATATGATGATGAGACGTTTCATGTTTAGATACATGTAGTATATGATGATAAGATGTTTCATGTTTAGATACATGTAGTATATGATGATAAGATGTTTCATGTTTAGATACATGTAGTATATGATGATAAGATGTTTCATATTTAGATACATGTAGTATATGATGATAATATGTTTAATGTTTAGATACATGTAGTATATGATGATAAGATGTTTCATGTTTAGATACATGTAGTATATGATGATAAGATGTTTCATGTTTAGATACATGATGATAAGATGTTTCATGTTTAGATACATGTAGTATATGATGATAAGATGATTCATGTTTAGATACATGTAGTATATGATGATAAGATGTTTCATGTTTAGATACATGTAGTATATGATGATAAGATGTTTCATGTTTAGATACATGATGATAAGATGTTTCATGTTTAGATACATGTAGTATATGATAAGATGTTTAATTTTTAGATACATCTATCTACATCTATCTACTATCTATTACTACTGACATACCTCTATCATTTACTACTGACATACCTATGTCTATTATGTAACGGCAGACTCGTTAGGTTACCGTCACATAATGAGGGACAAGACACAAGACAGTTTAAATTCAATAATAAGAATTTATTATTACCAATATTAACAATCAACAAAATAGGGGTATGAAAAAGGTAATGTTCAATGTCGTGCATGAATGGGTGAATGAATGTATCAATTTGTTAGGTAAATGAATAAGAAAGTGAGAGAAAGAAGTCAAAGAGCCCGTGTGAGAGAGAATCTCAATATAGTGCCTACAAGTACCGAAAAGAAGTGCCTAATGAGAGAGAGAGAGAGAAACCATTTTATAGCCCCACCCTAAATACAGGTGCAGACAATAAAGCATTTAGGCTCAGGTTCGTCCTTCCCGTGCACTGGCAGGGCGAAGCCTGAAGGGGGGCACAGGTGGGCGTCACACCTCCCTCACTAAGAGGTTTGCTGTAGGTAAACCTCAAACAAACAAACAAAAACAAAAAGAAAGACCTCCTGTGCCACATCAACCTAAATCCTGGGGCCCCCTAGGACTAGGGAAATGCGACACAGACAGTACACCTAAAGTATCTACACTACAGTGTATGATAACTAACCACAGTGAAGATAGACAACTATTCTTAGACTCTGGACAACGCATCTGCCACAATGTTGTCCTTGCCTCTGATATGTTGAATCTTCAAAGGGTATTGCTGAAGAATTAAGCTCCAACGCATAATGCGTTGATTCTGGTTTCGCATACGATCAATAAAGACCAATGGGTTGTGGTCAGTGAAAAGGTCTATTAGACTCGGAGAGGAGCCCAAGTAGACCTCAAAATACTGTACTGCAAGGATTAAAGCTAGCGCTTCTCTCTCCACTGTGGAGTAGACTTGCTGATGGCGATTAAACTTCCTTGAAAAGTATGCTACTGGGTGCTCTACTCCATCTAATCCTACCTGTAACAGAACTGCTACAGCACCACTCTCACTGGCATCAACAGCAACACTGAAAGGACAGTCAAAGTCTGGAGCAGATAGCACAGGGGAAGAAGCAAGCAACAACTTAGAATTGTCAAATGCTTCTTGACATCTAGGAGACCATTGAAATTGAACCTTAGGACTGAGAAGGTTCACAAATCTGGCTGAGCCAACACGGTCTATGCAGTCATCACGTCGGGGTAATGGATAACAGTCTGTCTTTGTAACTGAATTCAGTCGACGATAGTCAGTGCAAAAACGAAAGGTTCCATCTGGTTTGTTCACTAACAAACAGGGGGAGCTTGTCAGGGATAAGACCCTCAACAGTTAGTTAGCAGATTAAAAACACTACCCAGCATATAAGTGAACTGGACGGTTTTCGAACGGGCCCCGACGGAGACAGACACCTTAAGTCTGTCTGACGTGCCGTGCTGAAAACAAGTCCTTTTATTAACCAATGTTTACACAGTATGACAGTCAAGACGCTGGGATGCACTTAGGATACCTTCAGCTCAGGTGAATTCTACTTCTGCTTAGCAACGAGACATTTCACAACCCGCTCTCTCCTTCTTATCTTATGTAAACATATACGTGAGGTTTCTGGGTTAACATTCTTGACTCTGCTAATTGTCTTCCAAAGTCCAATCTACATGGAGAAGCAGGGCACACAGCATTTTGGAAGAAACCTTAAAACAAAAAGACATTCATGATAAAATATACTAATACTTTCTTTAACAGAGCTCCATGCACTAAAACTCGGTTCAGCAAGATTATGGGCTAACAGATAGTCTACTTCTTTCTGCAAAAATTCCTTCTTCCTAGGATTGACACGATAGGCGTGTTGTTTAATTGGTAAAGCTCCACCAACGTCAATATCATGTTCAATCACAGATGTACGTGTAGGAACATCAGGAAACAGAGCAGGAAAAAACTCAATCAAACCAATGATATCTGTTTTCTCCATATCATTCAAATGAGAAAGATGTAAAGGTAACTCTGCTAGGAACTCAGAATTTCGCAGACGACCTTCCACGATCGCCTGTGATGGACCTCTCACGCCCTCACTGGACTCCTCACTGACAAAATCAAGACTTTCAGAACCGTTAACCACCGAAGAGACCACATAGTCTGGATCACTAGAGCCCCCTAGAGGCGTGGTGGCAATTAATCCAACAGGTGCCGCTGGTAAAGGAGAAAAATAAGGTTTCAAAAGATTAATATGACAGACCTGCACCTTTTTCCGCCGATCTGGCGTACTAATGACATAATTGTGATCATTGAAACATTTCACAATTTCGTACGGGCCACCGAATTTAGCCTGAAAGGGACTATTCAGAATAGGCAACAAAGCTAAAACTTTATCCCCAAGTTTAAAACTACGTTGCTTCGCCCTGCGGTTGTAAAGACGTTGTATCTTAGACTGAGCTTTACCCAGCTTACGTCTAGCAGCAGCTCTAGCTTCGTACAAACGGTAGCGAAATCCGCTAACATAATCCAACACATTAACAGGTGTCTCAGCAGTACACCACTCATCAGCTAAGACAGCGGTTGGCCCTCTCACAGCATGTCCAAATACCAGTTCATTAGGGCTAAAGCCCGTGCTCTCCTGAACAACCTCCCTAATTGCTAAGAGAAGCCAAGGGAGACCCTCCTCCCAATCAGACCCAAGTTCTACACAGTAGGACCGTAACAGAGACTTGAGAGTCTGATGGAAACGTTCGAGGGCACCCTGACTTTGGGGATGGTAAGCACTTGAGATGTTATGTTTGGCTTTAAGCTGACGTAATGCCCTAGCAAACTGTTTTGACATGAAATTAGACCCTCGGTCACTTTGAAGAACTTTTGGAATACCAAAAGTTGACATGAAATTGGTAAGAGCCTTCAACACCGACTTAGTCGTAATGGACCTAAGTGGATATGCTATAGGATAGTGCGTAGATTGACACATCACCGTTAGTAGATACAAATGTCCAGCCTTAGAGCGAGGCAATGGACCCACACAATCCACTATGAGGTATTCAAAAGGATTGGACACTGCAGGAATGGGCTGCAATGGCGCGACAGGAATCTGTTGGTTAGGTTTGCCGGTTAACTGGCACACATGACATGTTTTCAGATAGGAGGAAACATCTCTCCTTAACCTAGGCCAACAAAACCGACGCACAATCCTGTCATAGGTCTTCCGCACCCCAGTGTGTCCCGCTACTTCGTTGTGAGCTAGGTCTAGCACCGCTTTCCTGAACTTACAAGGAACTACTACTTGTACAAAATAATTGGTAAAAGTCTCTTTCTGGAACACATACCTTCTACACAACAAGCCATCTTGTACAAAGTAGGAGGACTCATCCTCAGGTTTCTCTTGAGATGCTAAAACAAATAAAGGTTTAAGAGAAGAGTCAACCAATTGCTCTTTAATCAATTCTTCACGTGAAACCTTAAACAAGTCAGGCAAAGAACAGCGCTCAAGCTCATTTGAACTCAAAATTGTAACTTCTGAATCACCATTAATCACTCCCAAAGGAGGTGCTACTTTCACAGACTTACTCTCACCATCTGCGTCATCACCACCTCCAGTGGAGTCATCCAAGTTAGTATTGGTAGTCTCTAGCTCTCCTACAGGTGATTGTGAGGAACCACTAGATGAAACATCAGGTTTAGTAAGGAAAGTGTCGTTTAGAGACACCAAATCAGAATCAAGACCACGTTTTACCATGGCACGAGTGACAGCACAGCTAGGAAACACATCAGGATGCCGCCGTGCGCACTGATCAGGCTTTGGTGGTACCTCAGGCACCGAATCAGAGACAACAGGTGGCGAGACGGCCTCGGTGTTACCCCAAACCTTCCCCCCAGCTAAATCATTGCCTAAGATAAATGAAATACCTGGTACAGGGAGACCTTGACGAACTCCTACCACCACATCACCTTTGACCAGTTTTGAAGAGAGACAAACTCGATGCAACGGCACCTGGACAGGAGTCATTTCAAAACCCCTGACTAGAACATGTGTTCCGGTGTAAGTGCTGTCAGACAAAGGCAAAACACCAGACAGCATAAAAGACTGAGCTGCCCCAGTATCTCTTAGTATGCGTACTGGCACACTACAATGCCCATCAGGCAAAGACACAGAGCCTTTGGTGACAAAGGGAGTGAAATCTGCATCAACTTCACATGTATCTTGCTTAGAAGCAACCACATGTCCAACACTCAAGGTATCATTTAAAGAAAACAGGGTGCTTCCACAGGAAGTCACTAGGCCAAAACTCTTGGACTTCCCTTTATCTTTCTCTTTCCTCTTACGAAGTTCTACACAGTCATACTTCATATGGCCTATCTTCTTGCAATAGTTGCAAATGATTTCTGTGTTATAAGGAGGACGGCTAGCATTAGCAGGGGGAGATGAGCGCGGAGCATCATTTCCACCTCCATACTGTTGCTGACTGTTAAGTGGTCGTGTTCTGCTCTGATGGCTTACCCAGCCGCTACCAGGTACACGCTTATGCGTAAGCACAAACTTATCAGCAAGAACAGCAGCCTCGTGCAACTTTTGCACTTCCTGTTCACACAGATGGACAGCCACAGCCTCAGGGAGACAGTTCATGAAATCCTCTATGAGGACAAGTTGTCGTAGGTCTTCCCTGGAATCTGCTTTCTGTGAACAGCACCACCTATCAAACAGACGCTCTTTCTCACGTGCAAATTCAACAAAAGTTTGCTGTTCTGACTTCCTGGTCTTCCTAAACTTTTGGCGATAAGCCTCAGGGACAAGCTCATAAGCTTGAAGGATGGCCGTTTTCAAATCCTCATAGTTCATAGCTTGTTCCAAACCTAGAGCAGAAAACACTTCCTGTGCCTTCCCTGTAAAAACACACTGAAGCAACAGAGGCCACACATTCTCGGGCCATTTAAGAGTGGTCGCCACTCTCTCAAAGTGAGAAAAATATTTCTCCACGTCTTTCTCTATGAAGGGTGGTACAAGGCGAATATTCTTAGTGACATCAAAACCAGGTTGTTGATGGGCAGGAGGGGGGGGCTGAGATGGCAGTTGTTTAAGTTCAAGATCAAGCTTCTTTAATGTCAAAGCATGCTCTCGCTCATGCTCACGCTCCTCCATCTCCATACGCTTTAGCTGGAGCTCATGCTCGAGTTTGCGAACCTCTAAAGCCCTTTCTGATTCAATCTCTTTTTCTCTAAGAAACCTTGCCTCCCTCTCAGCCTTCAGTTTCTCAAATTGTAACTGATCTGAAGTAGCAGCATCTGATTCCAAAACTCCTTTAAGTATAAGCTGGCTTTTTATAGACTTAAACAATGTTTCTTTCAAGCTTTTCTCTAAAGTAGTTAAGGCCAGTTCATAATGGTCAGCCACTGCACAGAGTTGCACCTTGGTTAAACTAGACAACCCTTCTTCAGACGGCTTGGCAATAAAATCTTCAGGGGTTGCCATTTTAACTCAGTCAAACTCCCAAACCAGTACAACCTTAAGCCCAGTTCACTCAGAAGTATAGCTATGTGTGCTACCTATTCTGCCACAATAGGAATTTAAAGAAACACAAGCTATGCTACCATGCACAGCAACGGGCTACCAAGTGGACACAAAAACAAAATCAAAATTTGAGGCACAAAGAAAATTACAGACTAGGCCACTAGTTCTCTTTCACACATGTAAGCTACACACAATGGCAAACAGACTGTGATACACAAGCAGTGCACCACACCAATGAACTGGTAACTAATAACCAGAACCAAGTAGACACAAATCTACAAACAGATAACAGTTTACCAATATTTAGCTTAGCTAAACATCAAGAACGTTAAAGTTCAAACAAGCACTCACTAGCTCAGTTTACTGCTTCTCAAAGGGCAAAGTTACTGAGAACAAACGAGCCAACGGAGACACCTCCAAACAAAGCACAGTAACTTTCAAACTAAGCATTTTTCAGCTACAAGTTAACCAACTTGCACTGCAAACCCAGACAGCAGTAAACTAATTTACAGACTAACAAAAGAAAAGAACTCACCACATCCGCACGCACGAACCAAAATACTCTCATGCATCCAGGTGAAATCGTCCATTGATTGCCGGCGCTAATTCCCACTGAAAAGGTGTGTCTAATAAGGCAGTGAACTGGCGTCCTAAATATCAAACCAAATAAGCTAACTGTCCTAGCTAGCTCTTCTGAGACGTGCTGGCCTTGAGGCGACTGGATAACGCTAAACTCGCTACAGCCAAGCTGCACGAAGCGTGCCCCTGACAGAGTTATTTAACAACAACTTCGGACCAGGATTGTCTCAAAATAACAAACTAAAACAATAAAGAGAAAACAATAACCAGTACTCCGAAGGAAAGGCAAGGCCCAGCTGGAGCACTCTTCCTTAGCCAGAGACTGCACGAAATTACGAATAGCCAATGTAAAACAGACGTTCTCACCTGAACTCACGAAAGTCTTTGATCCGGATTTTTTAACAGGTTACGCGGACGAGCAACCCAAATTATGTAACGGCAGACTCGTTAGGTTACCGTCACATAATGAGGGACAAGACACAAGACAGTTTAAATTCAATAATAAGAATTTATTATTACCAATATTAACAATCAACAAAATAGGGGTATGAAAAAGGTAATGTTCAATGTCGTGCATGAATGGGTGAATGAATGTATCAATTTGTTAGGTAAATGAATAAGAAAGTGAGAGAAAGAAGTCAAAGAGCCCGTGTGAGAGAGAATATCAATATAGTGCCTACAAGTACCGAAAAGAAGTGCCTAATGAGAGAGAGAGAGAGAAACCATTTTATAGCCCCACCCTAAATACAGGTGCAGACAATAAAGCATTTAGGCTCAGGTTCGTCCTTCCCGTGCACTGGCAGGGCGAAGCCTGAAGGGGGGCACAGGTGGGCGTCACAATTACTACTGACATACCTATGTCTATTACTACTGACATACAGCTCTCCATCTGCCACCAACACCTTATCTGCAAATGTGCTGTCTCCTCTACATCTCGCTGAGGTTCGGGAGAGCCATGTTGAGGAAATCCTCAGAAAAATGAAATCCTGTACCTGTACCCTGGACCCCATTCCCACTGCTCTGCTCAAGTCACACATCCCCACTCAGTCCTTTCATCACCAAAGTTGTTAACCTTCCCCTTCACTCTGGCTATGTCCCACCTGCTCTCAAGGTTGCCGTCATCCGTCCCCTTCTCAAGAAACCCACCCTGGACCCGGAGGTTCTAGCAAACTACAGGCCTATCTCAAACCATGCCTTCCTGTCCAAGGTGTTAGAGAAGGTAGTTGCTTCTCAACTTCAGGGCCACCTCAAACACAACAACTTGTTTGAAAAATTTCAATCAGGATTTCATTCAGCCCACAGCACTGAAACAGCTTTCCTCAGGGTGACGAATGACCTGCTGATGACAGCCGATGCAGGATCACCCTCACTCCTCATCCTCCTGGACCTGACTGCTGCATTTGACACAGTGGACCACACTATCCTCCTAGAGCGCCTCCACACCACCATTGGACTATCAGACTCTGCACTCAAGTGGTTTCAGTCCTACCTTTCTGGCAGAACTGAATATGTCCCACTGGGAAGATGCAAGTCCAGACAGCTCCCTGTCTCCTGTGGTGTTCCGCAAGGGTCGGTCCTCGGCCCCATCCTCTTCATTATTTACATGCTCCCCCTCGGTCGTGTCATCAGCAGACATGGGATGTCTTTCCACTGTTATGCTGACGACACACAGCTTTATATCAAAACTGCCCCAAGCCCCACTGCAGCCATGTCATGTCTCACCGCCTGTCTTGGGGAGTTAGGTTTGACCCTCACCTGACCTTTAATGACCATATAAAACACCTGTGCAAAACCTCCTTTTATCATCTAAGAAACATCTCCAAACTCCGCCCCACTTTAACCCTATCAGATGCAGAGAAGCTTGTCCACGCCTTTATCTCCTCCTAAATTATTTTAAAAAGCCCCACTAATAAGTGAATATTTACAATACATACACAACATACATACTATTACATTATATTACAGCTTTAGAGCATTAAAGACATCGGTCATTAAAGAAAGTGTAACTGCTGGTCAGTTAACAAAGTTTACACATACTAATATTACATTTCAAATATTAAAGTTAAAAAAGTTACAGTAATAAAGTAATGCTCTAACTAGTAGGGATGCACGATAATATCGGCACGACATCGGTATCTGCAGATAAAAGCTTCAAAACTTAATTATCGGCATCTGCAGATATGAAAATTTCTACCGATGTACCTGGCCGATAAGGTGACGTTCAAATTATGCGCACACGAAGCAAATGTTTTGGTTACTATGAGCGCCAACAACGTAATTCAACACGTCGGCTGTGTGGCAGTACTTCACAGTATCAGAGGATGTTGACATGCTATTTGTCAGGAAACTTTTCAGGAGATGGAAGAGGAGACGACAGCTTGGCCGTAACGTAGGTTGCATGCATAGATGCAGACCATCTGCGTGCAACGCTTTGCAACATTACCTGTCGCGCGCTAATAGAAGTTAATAAGTTGCTAGTTAGCTAGACAACACTAGCTAGTTAGCTTGCATGCTACGTGACACCAGCGAAGTTGATGATCTCATTTGACGGGATGTGAAACGTTATGTCACGAGCCCACGCTATCTGTACATGGCTTACTTTTGCATATATGGAATTGATATAGCTAACTTGGCAATAACCTTACATAGATTATTCTAGACATCCTAGAAGGGATGTTATTAAACTGTAAGTCAGTTAACCAACGTTAGCTTGCCCAGTTGCATTTCAAGAGTGTAGTTGTTCAAGTTCAAGGAGGTACTGTTCAAGTATGAACATTGTGACGTGAAAATATAAATAAATCTGC
Source organism: Clupea harengus (assembly GCF_900700415.2). Taxonomy (NCBI): domain Eukaryota; kingdom Metazoa; phylum Chordata; class Actinopteri; order Clupeiformes; family Clupeidae; genus Clupea; species Clupea harengus. The sequence continues at coordinate 897,034 of NC_045171.1, read as the reverse complement.
CATTTTTGAAATCATTTCAATAGTTTTCATGAGTGAATGTCTATTTCTAAAATGATACAAATCAAGTTTGTAATGTCCCATATCTACAGCAATACCCTATCATAATAACAGATTAATTCTAGTACAGGAGAGACTTTTCAATAATTAAAAAGCAGAGGTGTATATATCGGTATCGGCATCGGCAATCGGCCAAAATGAGCTTGTAAATATCGGCATATCGGATATCGGCTAAAATTCAATATCGTGCATCCCTACTAACTAGTACTATGTCACTAAACTAAATATTCTTGAATTTCATTTGGTGTAGTTTGAGAGATCCCTCTTGAGTAAAGGTCTTGCCACACTGAGTGCAGTGGTACGGCCTCTCTCCTGTGTGAGTGCGCTGGTGTAGTTTGAGAGATCCCTCTTGAGTAAAGGTCTTGCCACACTGAGTGCAGTGGTACGGCCTCTCTCCTGTGTGAGTGCGCTGGTGTCGTTTGAGATCCTTCTCTCGAGTAAAGCTCTTGCCACACTGAGTGCAGTGGTGACTTCTCTTGTCATTCGCGCCTTCCTGTTGTGAAGAGGGGTTAGGGGCGACTTTACTGGATGTTGACCTGGACGGCACAGTTAAATGTTTCTGTGTGTGTTGGTCACTGCTTCTGGAAGGTGCCAAAGTCTCTGGTCTGATCTCTCCAGACCTCAGCAGTCTCACGTACTCGTCCGTGTGGCTCCTCTTGATGTGCTTGTGGAGGTAGATTTGAGCAGTGTAGGAAAACGGACACAAGAAGCACGAGAACACCTGAGACGCCGACACCTCTGACAGAAAGAATAAAGAGAAAGATGACATTTCGGTTCAGGCAAAGAAACATGTTGGATGTAAACTTTTTACATAAAAGTACATACAAACATTTCAACCATTTCTTTTCCAACATTTATTACTGTCATTCATTTAAATATTCTCATCATCTTATATCCACTCATCAGTGATTCAGGTCTGTGATGCAGAATTGCTCTTTAACATTCTTTTATAATCAAGGTCTTTCACAGCAGGTGAAGCTGAGATCGTTGCTGAGTCGTCCAACCCTAACGAGGGCGGTGTGATCTAACGAGGACGGTGTGATCTCACTAGATGAGGTTGGCCTAGATGGCAGATTTAGTTGAAAGCAGGTGAAGCGGAGATGGTTGCTGCTACCTTTGAACAGACCTGTATTTCAGGTGTAACATTGTGATGTACCTTTGGCGCTACTCTTGATGTCCCACAGGTAGTCGAAGGTGATGCCCAGGTCTCTGGCGTAGTCCTCTCCATACCAGACCAGCAGCTCCTCTCCAGGGGCGATGGGCTTACAGCAGCGATACACAATCCCCCCTCTGTACTGAAACGCCACCAGGTTCTGCTCCTCACCTTCACGAGCGCAGTTCACATACCTGATGGAGAAACCAGAGATTGAAAATGACACAGAAGAGAGAAGTGTAAATACTAGTTCTACAACTTTAATATAAATATAAAGCTGGGTGTGAAATACGTGACTTATATCAGTGACAGATCAGAAGACAGCAACAAGAACAGCAGATAGGACAGAGACAGACTTAAAGGTGTAGTCTGCGATTCTGGAGAAAGGTTGCTGATATTTGAGCTCAACAGCCAATGTGCTCCTGGATCAGCGTGTTGATTGGCTGGAATTGGGTAAAGTTTTACTATTGAGACACACACTGAATGGCCAGCTAGAGGAGAGAGAAGAGCAATTTGCTGAATCTGGCAGAAAGTGTGGATTAGAATCGCAGACTGGACCTTCAAGTGAAAGAATCAAGAGGAAATAAAGAAGGACGTAACCTCATCCAGTTGGAGTGAGTTTCTCTCTTTGCGTCTATGTACTCATCTACATGTCGGCTCTTGTATGTCTGTGGAAACATTGAATCAAACACTGTCACCTGTTTCAGTACAGAGGAGTTAAACATTTTGAACAGAATTTCTTTTTTTTTTTAATCAGTTTTTCAGACTGGATCCCTCACCACCCAGGAGTATCCGCTCTCTATGGCCTCGTCCCTGTCCATCACCTCTCCCTCATAGGGGCCAAAGTGCGCCCCTCTGGGCACCGTCTGATCCTGGTTGAACACCCCCAGACCTGCGTTTGGAATATTGGACTCTCTGACCACCAGTCCAGGTGGCAGGGTGAGTCTGGCTCGGTCTGGGACCCCTACAGGAGCTGGGGTGTCAGGGATGAAGTTAGGGGGGCCATGGACCCCACACTCATCAATGTAGAAAGACTCACAGTCCTCACAGTCTGCAGAGAAAAGAAACGAATCAGAGATCATTTACTGATATTATGATGCAACCTAAAGATGTACAATCATTCTGTTGTAAAACTCAATAACCAGCAACTGTGAAAGCATCCATTTAAAATCGCTGAAAACGGTATGGTCATCAGCAGTTCGAGCAAAGTGGGGAAGTTAAGAGAAGAAAAGAACATATAAATTCGCAAAATGATGGAGTCAATGAACAATTATACTGTTGAAATTCAGTGATATTACTGCACTTACATCAGTCATTGAAAAGAGAGACAGAGAGAGAGAGTGTCAAGTAGAAAGGTAGCAGTAAGAGCAACTCACAGAGGTAATCTTCATCTTTGGGCTCCTCTTCCTCAGTGTAGCTCACTCTGGGTCGGCTGCGCAGGCTGACTCCACGCTTGTAGCTGTTCAACTGGCCTTTCTGCTGTTTCAACCACTCTCTCTTTGACACTCCTGACACACACACATAATACAAAAAGACAAACACAATGCATAAAAGATAACAAACTTTTAAAATGATTTATTGCTCACCTTTACTCTTCATTAGGAAAGCTATGTAGTAATCTCCCCTCTTTTGAAATGACTGCTTCATGTATCTAGATCTGCCATACATACTGTTTACTGTATATGTGTGTGTGTGTGTAGATTTCCATTTCTGTGTGTGTGACACTAGTTTGTTGCACAGACTGCCTCCAAGCCAACTGGTCTTTGTGCTGTTTCTCTCTTAGACACACCTGACACACACACAAACAAAACAGACTTGTGAAACCAATTTGCTGTTTGCCTTTATTGTTCATACAGCAAACTGTGATCTGCCTTCTTCCGCTCAACTACTTTATGTCCAAATACTGACCTATGTTGTGTGTGTGTGTGTGTGTGTGTGTGTGTGTACACTCTCCTGTCTCCCTCTGACCCTCTCACCAGGTCTCTTTGCTGTTTGGTCTTGCTCTCTCCCTCCCTGTCCATCCACACTCTCCACGCCGTCTCTCTCTCCACCCTGGTCTGAGTCTGTTCTGGGGACCTGAGGAGGAACAGGAGCGAGTTCTGTCTGAGAGATCGATCAGCAAACATGAGTTCTGTCTGAGAGTTTGATCAGCAAACAGTATGTGCGTGTTAGTGTGTTTTACTGTAAGGCCTGAGGACACTGAGCATTGCTGCTGAAAGGTTGAAAACGGCTGTTTCTATTCTATAGTGTGTGTGTTTATGAGACCGGTTTGCTCTCCTCTCCCTCTATGGTTCTGTCCCTAAGGAACAGGAGCTCCTGTTCTGATTGTGTGTGTGTGTGTTTTGGTGAGTGTGTGTGTGTGTGTGTGTGTGTGTGCTTTGTTGAGTGTGTGTGTGTGTGTGTGTGTACGTGTGTGTTTGTTCTCCTCTGTCTCTATAGCCTGTTCTGTGGGACTACTGTTTCTATTGGCTGTGAAATCTGAATGCCCTTGCTGATTGGCTGTGAAGTCCTGTTGTCGTCACTGATTGGCTGTGAAGCCTTGTTGCTGATTGGCTGCATAGAGAAGAAGTGACAAGTCAAGCTAGTGCAGGCGCAAACACAGGCTAGTGTGCAACGCCTTAACATGAAATAAAATTCGGATTATCTGATTTGAGACTTTTTATGACTTTTTAAGGACCCGCGGAAACCCTGCTTAACATGTGCGTCAAAACTGCACCCCGCTTTGAGTCTTTAGACCCTTAAACATCTCTGAGAGCCCAAACCTGAATAAAAGCTTTCTGGCTCAGGAGGATGCTTGCTTTGGGCAACATCATGGCTTTTTCCTACTAAGGATCGGGGAATTTCTGACTATAAGTCAACTAGTGAACAAACGCTCAACATTTCCCACTTTCTCTAGTGTCTAGTGCCAGGGGTTAAAGCAAAAAAAAATCCTGAGCCTGAACTTTTTTGTGTGTGTGGGAGCGGGGGTATCGTCCCGTGGCATGGACACATTTGCAAAAAAACAAACAAACAAACATTTAGAAATGAATGATTGCAGATTATGGTGAGACGTTTGAAACTGCAATCCCAAGAAAGGTCAGCAATAGTACTCCACCTCACTACAATATGGTACTAACACATGTAGCATTTACGATTTCTTTTGATATCAAGTTTAGCAGCTAAGCTTTGTCCTTGAAAGGTTACAAGATGACCTACAATCAGAAGGTGACATGTTATAAAGGTATGTCAGTGGAAGAAGATTTGATTTGTAACCATTTAATTGAGGATATATGAAAAAGGACAGCGATTTACTTTTTAAACTGTTGCAACAGTGAACTGTAGATAATAATGTAGTTTTATATTGCAACATTTCCATAATTACTTTGATCAAAAGAAATAATCGTAAATTAAATACTAGGAAATGAATAGAAAATATATCAATAAAATAAATAACAAACAAAACATTAAAATGTTACAAGAACTGGTAACTAATGTTGGGAAATAAATACAAAACAGGACTTTGTCCATGTACTTGTTGGTGGCTTCGTCGACATTTAAGGAAAACATGCCGTTTTTTTTTTTAGCTTTTCCGAAAAACGTCTTTTAAACTCTGGTGTTATGCCGTGTGTGTTAAAATAGCGGCATGCTGATTGGATATTGACAGTTTAGTGAAACACACGTCACACACACGGTCAGTTATTGATGCCGGTACATCAGCTGAGGATGTTGCTCCCGGTAAAGGCGTTGTGTGTTGGAGAGCTAGTTGCATATATTAGCTTTCTCGAGCACAAAGTACAGAAGCAAGCACCTGCTTCTCTTAACTTCTTACACCAGCTACCAAAAGGCTTACTGTCCTTCCCTTCCCATCTCTTCTATCCATGCCCAGCGCCATTTATTTTCATGAACTTACTTTCCCATCCTACTCTCCTTTGGTGTGATGTCTCTCTACTCGGTAGCTACGCTAGGCAGAGCTATAAAGAAAAGTCTGAAGCACATTTTCCCAAGACCCGCCCCAATCTACTTCTGATTGGCTAATAATGTTATTTTGAGAGCGGGAGAGTTGTGCTCCTTTCATTTCATTGGCAGACGAACTCATAAACTCGAAAGTGATGGTGATGATATCGAGACGTGGTTTTTTTTTTTTTTTAATATAAGATTTTTTTTCGCAGCCAAACGCCGCACGCCGGAAATCTGGCACGGTGCCGGAATACTTTAATCCATGTAGTGCTCTACCTGTTCACCTAACTTAAAATATCTTAATAGTATTTTCTGTTTGGCTGACGGGTGTCCGATATTTCAGCCCAAGCAGGGCTAACTAGTGCTTGAGGCGGTGTCAAGGTGATAGGTGGGGTTATCGGAGTCAGTTAAAAGAGGTTCAGCAACAAAAGAAGATAACTTGCTACTATGAAATAACATGCACGCTACAAAATAATCTTTAACAGATAATACATCTTGCCTCACTTCACCTCACTTTTTCAGATTTAAGGATCCACAGGAACCCTGAGTAGCATAAACACTAAAATAAATAGTTTGGGTAATTTTCCCTTAATCATTTATATGATCCCTTCCTATCCTTCTTCATAAGGACGGCCAAAAAGTTTAGCTGTTCACCTGAGATGGCAGGGCAGGAGCTGGGGGCTGGGTGTTCACCTGAGATGGCAGGGCAGGAGCTGGGGGCTGGGTGTTCACCTGAGATGGCAGGGCAGGAGCTGGGGGCTGGGTGTTCACCTGAGATGGCAGGGCAGGAGCTGGGGGCTGGGTGTTCACCTGAGATGGCAGGGCAGGAGCTGGGGGCTGGGTGTTCACCTGAGATGGCAGGGCAGGAGCTGGGGGCTGGGTGTTCACCTGAGATGGCAGGAGCTGGGGGCTGGGTGCGCCTCACGGAGCCGACTCTGGACTCAGCTGGGGTTCTGACGGGAGCTCTGAAGGCACGAGAGGCTGAAGAAGACAGAATCAGTTGAGGTCTTCATCTTTTTCTATTTGTACTCTTTTCTCTAATCTAATAATAATAATAATAATAATAAAACATTTCAGAGGCGGCAACAACGGGAAAAAAACCTGAGCACCACATGTGCATAGAGGTTCATATGTACCGATAATTATTATATAAACTTTGTGTATTGTACACTCAGTTCCCAGTTTCTTAGGTGCAACTAGTGAAAACTAAAGCAGTCTTCTATAACAGTCCTGCAATAAATTCCCTTTCATGATTGTTATAATGTTAAGTTTATGTCACAACAGTTTAAGGGAGGTGACGTTTCAACTGTATGATGTTGGATTGCACATGATGAGCATTTCTCATTTCTCTGTTTGGTAAGATGATTTCAAATCTTTAGCTGTATGCTGACCTGGAGGTCTCCTCTCCAAACTGGGTGTCCACTCTTCCTCTGAGTCGGTGCTGTCAGCAGTGGGTGCTCTCGCCAACGTCTCCCTTCTGGCCCGGCCCTTCTTCATGAAGGCTGGAGGAGTGGAGGACAGACCTGACGGGGGGAATGACAGGAAAAAAAGCCAAGAGGCAGGCAGGAAGGCAGACAGGTCAAGGCAGAGAGACAGACAGATAGTGTATGACGTGTGGTTTACAACTCTGAAATCATAGTGTACATTGGCAAAATACAGACAGACTACCACTAATCACAGATATTTAAGTTGAATTATTTGGCATTCGTAAAAAGCATTACAGTATTATAATAAAGATATAATTCATGTTATTGTTTTGTTATTAGTGAAACACCTCTCAAAATAATCTAATTGTGTCAAAGGCTCAGTCTAGCTCAGGGTAAAAAACTGTGATGTAATGGCTACCTATGGCCAGCATGGCCAGGTGGTTCCTCTTCATGTTTTTGAAGCGCACCTTCTCCCATTCGGCCAGCCGCGCCCACTCGGTCTGCGTGAAGTGCACTCTGAGGCCATTGAAACTCTCCTAGGATGCAGACACACGACTCAGAGACAGGTGCAGTAAAGCAGAATATGTGTGTGTGTGTGTGTGTGTGTGTGTGTGTGTGTGTACATGAGTGATTGTGTGTGTGTTTTGTGTGATGCAGGGAGCAGATAGTAGAGATGACTGAAAGTGTAGCAGCAAGTGTAGTAATATTGCTGAACTCTACTGACCTCATCAGATGAACTCATGGTTGGAGGTATGTTTCTCAGACCTTGGCGTCACAGGAGTTGACTAGCTGAAAAGGTATTTGACCTAGAAAACAAAAAAATACACAAAAACACTTGATCATCAATGGTTCTTTATGTAAGCAAAATTTTATTAAAAAACAATAACCCTTTTTGAATAAGAATTAGTCTCCTCATATAAAAGCTACCTTGAAGTACACAAATGTTATCAAAGTTTCCTTTAACTTTATCTAACGCCCCTCTCCAACAGTGCAAGTCAAATATGATTTCAGGGACCTCCTTCGCATTCTCCTCATTAGGCTTTTCATTAGTTTAGAACTGCCGCTCTCAAACGTGTCCTGAGGTCCAGTCATGTCAGACTTCAGAGTTTGTGGAATAAACGGAGTTCCGGTTGACTCGCATAAGTACACGGAGCTGGTCGAAAGCAGGCGTTAGCGCGCACACAAAGTGCATGTCCGCTCATGGTAAAGTGCAAGTGACAGAAACACCAAGCATAGTTTGACTTCAGCAGTGTCGAGGCTCTGCAGTTTCCTCATCCCACGCTACTAATTAACTGGGCAACTATCTTGATAACTAACATTCAGACTTTTTTCAGTCTAACATTGGCTAACTTTAAATTCGACTTATGACAGAAAACTACGCGCGCGGGCGAAGGCATTTGAAAGCGACATAAAGAAGCCTCACGTTATTTATTTATTTATCCCAACAAACATAACCTGTGAGGAGAAATTTACACCAGAACAACCGAACCTACAAAAGATTGAGGCTACCACGACAATTTCTTACATTAAGTAACGTTATACGAGGTGTTAGGCAGTTAGCCTAATTATCGATACTGATAATATAGGTTTTCTTCATTACAATAGAATTACAGCAGTACCTCGTCTCATTATCAGGCCACGTCTAGTATAGCTAAATAAAACTAACGTAATTTAATCCAGGTATTAGATAGCTAATGCGGCTCTTTGCCGGCTGACGTGCGGCTCGGCTCCAGCTCGAGTGCTCACTGACTTTGCTCTTGGTGTACAGAATTTTCATATTGTAAAATAAACATCTAAAATGCATATGCATATATTTGGCAATACAGACAAAAAGCTGTCCGATTTGAATGTGGTATTTATTCATGTATATTTTGTCATCACGCGATCTTGAGAGATGTCTTTAAGTAACGTTAATGTTCCAAACATGAAACATTCTAATGTGTGCACCCAGTCTCAGAGAGTTACTAGCCAGACTAGCAGTAGCTACTGACAGAATGCAATGAATTCAGGAAAGCTTAAAGCTAAACGACAATATGAAGATGAACACCGGACGTTTTTTGCCTGAATGGGAGGAATTATTTGCGAAGCGAAATGGAAAACCCCTCTGCTTAATATGCTAGACGTCACTGTCGCATTTTAAAGCCTCAAACTTGGAGCGCCGTCTCTCCACACACCATGCTAACATAGCCCAGGAGTTCCTAAAGGCACAGAGCTGTGCAAGCACAAGGTAAATACTTTTAAACGTCAGTCAGAGAAACAGACTCAGCTTTTTCGGAAATTACTCTGAAACGGTCACGTTGGCATCCTATCAGGTGGCATGGAATATTGCTCGAGCAAAAAAAGTAATATAGTGAGGGAGAGTTTGTGAAGTCTTGTGTACGTAATGTTGCTATCCTCAACCCTGAAAATGACGGATCATAGCGGTCTGTGTCAGACCTGCAGCTGTCAGGCACAAAAATTGAACAGAAGATATCTGACATTAACAACATAATTGAGACACAGTTATGTACAGATCTTGAGAAGTGATCCCTGGAGTAGCCCCCCCAAAAGTTTCCTTAGCCCCACCGAAAAATATATATGAAGTTTAAAATAGTAAAAGAAACGAAATGGTTAAATCATCTCGAGTTAATTATAGATGTTGTGGATCTCTTTTATCATGCCAGTTCATTGATCCTGTGGGTATGCTACCCTACACAGTAGCTTCGCCAGCTATAACTAGCTAGTGAACTTTAGCCTACAATGTTAACCTATAGTCCAGGCAAACTAACCCCTTTTGGAGCCAAAAGTAGAATAAATTGTAAAATAATTTTTTGAAGCTTAGATTATTTCTCTGAGGTGTCCAGAACAACATACTAAAAGTCCTAAGAAATCCTAGTTGAGGAAATATGTTAAATTCTCATCAATCCGAGATGTGTGCCAATAAGGCCGGGCAACATTACACCCCAATGGGGCTATTTTTTTCCTTTACTCCTATCAAAATGAAACTTTACACAATGAAGCTACCCATGAAAAGTAAATTTTTTTGTATTACAAGTGTCTTTGAAAATTAATTTTAATATGCAAATGAGCTATACACTAATCGAATATTTTAGGACTTTTAGTATGTTGTTCTGGACACCTAAGAGAAATGATCTAAGCTGCAAAAAATTATTTTACAATTTGTCTGTCGAAAAACGCTACTTTGCCTGGCCTACTACTCCAGGGCTCTCAAGTTTTGAAGACAGGCAAGAGTGACATATCCCCCCCCCCCGACCACGCCCCCGGCCCGCCCCTGCCGTATGCCCACAGACCAGCCACGCCCCCTCCCCCCATATTATTATTAGTGTTTTGTTGTTGTTAATAATAATTGCTCAGACTTGCAGAAAAGATTTGACACATGGCACTGACAATTCAACCAATTACAAAGTATTTATTCAATTTGAGAGAGAGAGAGAGAGAAAATATATTATGACTTGTGTTGTTTATTGTAGGTGTTTGTTGCCTTTTTGGACTCTTTTATCATTTTTGGTGTTGGTTCCCACTATATATGCCATAGTCATGGAAAAATGGTATTCATGAACATTGTAGTCAACCTTATGCATTTAAATGTACCTTGACCTCTTGCACACTCATCTCTGCAGTCACTGGCAAACACATTTATAAAAAAACAATGCCCATAACATCATTGAATATTAAGGGTTGCCTAATATTCGTTCGAATTATAGGCTATATATTTTTTAATAGGCCTACTCGAATTTATTATAGCCTATTAACGAAGTTCTGAGTCAAAGCTATAGTGAAAAGGCAGGCTGTAGCCTAAAAACTGTGTTGGCTACAAACACTCATTAAAAACTGCTACTAATTATCTGGGAAATATTCTCTAACTGCAGTCAAGTTGTCATTGCTTGTGTCAAACCATTGTGAATTTGTTGTAACATTAAAACAGGAGACGACTTACTCTTTGTAGAAGACTGATGCTCCGAGCTCCAGTGGTTTCCTCAGGTGAACGAAACTTTCGGAAGATCTATCACGCGCAATTACAGGATGCTTTATTTTCATTGGTTGCTGGATTAAATCTTACCCAGATACAACAGATACATAAGATACGTTTTTTTCTGATTGGCTATTGTTTAGCCCACTTTTTTTTTTTGATTGGCTGATAAGTGGCACCTCACGGCAGAACTCCAGGGGATTCGGGGAGACGTGCTTGATTCCTCCATGGTGAGGGCAGCGCGGCCAAGTCATGTTTGCGCGCTGCGGCACATTAAATAGCCTAGAGTTTTTTTTCAGCGTGAGAAATACGATGTGTGGCGGGAGTGCGTGACTGAAGACCGAAATGAGTGACTGTCACGCTCAATGCGTGACAGTTGAGAGCCCTGCTACTCACTTGAGCTGCAAATCCCTACCATGCTGCAGTATAATTAACACCTAACTCAGCAGATGTCTATAATATGTTTATTGTTGTGCCATATTTTAAATCATGTAAATCAATGTGTTAATTTCTCTTCCTAAAACCCACTAGAGGACACTATTTATTTTCAAAAAAAATCTTATGGGGGAGCATGCCCCCAGACCCCCATAGTTTGGCTGGGTCACAGGGAAAATAATAGGTTTTATGTAGGGGCTTTTTCCCCCCAAAAGTGGGAACCTAGATTTGTGTGGCTCTTCGAAATGGTGTTGGGTTTTGTTGTGGCTCTTTGAGCTGGACTGGTTAGCCACCCCTGGTCTAAGTTATTCAAAATACCTAAACACATGAGTGCATACACACTAAACCAACTGAATTCACCCATCATGTCTGCAGCCTTTGGGGAAACACAGACCTGGCTTAATATTAAGGTGGTCTGCCTCACCTTTTATGTATTTCTCTCTGTAGAATGTCCTGTCAATCAGAGACTCTCCTCACTCCTCGCCCAGCATGACCCTCAACCAAAGCTTCTCTTTTGAGGCTGTGAACGAATCTGTCTCTGGAGTGAAGGTGCAGCTGAATGACATCTTCAGGCAGGAAGTAGTCAAGATATCTGCAGCAGGTGGATGAAAATGTAGAACTGACTCAATGATGAATTCCTTATTTCACAGTTTGAGAAGACGAGGATCCCACTTATTTTGATGTATTTTCTGTATCTCTCAACAGTAACGAATATCCAGATCATCCAGTCTTTAGAATGTGAGTCTCTCTCTCGCTTTCTCTCTCTGTCACACACACACACACACAAACACACACACACACACACACACACACAGTATCAATAGTTATTACACTGATCAGGTTTGTAGCCCTCTGAGTTCTAGTTTGTTGAAGCCATCTGATGAAATATGTTGTTTTAATTTCATGTGTCTGTATTAGCCTTTACACTATGAGTTTAAACTGCATTTGAAATTTGATCTCAGTTTGGGTTGAAGCATTAGACACATCAGTAAAAATGTTGTGAACAGAGTTTAGGTTACATTCCTGGACACCAGTGACGGTTTTATGTTATATCTAAGCACTGTAAAGCTGAATAACCCTTGGTAAAGGAAAAGGCAGTTGCCTAAGAAATAACATTTGCTTTCACCGCTGAAGTGAAACGTCTTTTCACGGGTTCTGTCACAGTTGATAAAAACAAACATTATAGAAAACAAAACACCCAAAGATGGAGCTGACTAAAACTATATGGGCTTGGTCAGTGTGTGAAAATGAGTGTGTGAGTCTGGTCTTCAGATCCTGGGTGAATGAGTGTCTCTCTGTGTTGGGATCCCAGATGCTGATCTTGAGCTCCCAGTCAGGAGAACAAGCAGTAAGGAGACGCTGCCACCAAACAGTAAGTTACTATTAGTTTACCACAGAACATTTAGCATAGAGTTGACTTGAGGCATAGAGCTGAATTTCATATTTGACTGTATTTGTTTGGTATTACAATATGTACTAAGCAATGCAACACTAAACTATGTAAAAATGGAGGATACAGCAACACATAACATGTGCATTTTGCAATGCTTCAAATTGTTTGTGATTGTAAAAACTGTAATGGGAAAATGTCTTCAGCAACAACTACATCGCACATAGACATTTCAATGCAAATGCTGTTCTGTAACACTTTTGTATAGTTGGTAACAAGGCTGCAAACAAACAAAACAAAGCATAAAACTGAACACAATTTCTGCAAACGATGAGAATAATCAGTCGTATTTGAAGTGTATTCATTTGTCTGTCGAATACTGCATCTTTCCATCAACAGCGATCTAAATGTTGTCCAGTTTTAAAGTGAACTGTTTTGAGCAGAGTATCTAAATGTCTGCAAAATTGCTGTAGTTACACAGAGTGTTATTGGTGGTGAACATGAGACAGGTATCCATGAATTTAGGAAGAAGTGGTCATTGAATACATTTTGTATCAAAGCAATGCAAAAGTATCCAAAGTTTAGCTCACTTGTGAATGAGTTTAGTGTTTTGAAAAAGTGTACATGGTATTGACACAAGTGTGAAAATGATTGTAGAAATATTGGTCGACTTGAGATTATGAATGTATGAATCTATTTATGAATGCCCTTCTCTCTCAGTGTAATGGGCTGTAATGTGATGTTTTCTGTCTCAGTGTCTGAAGTCCAGGCTGTTTTTTCTGAACCAGTGACCAGAGAGGAGTTCTCACAGTGTAAGTTGGACATAAAGACATGCAAGCTATCACACACATACACACAACGTGCACACACAGGGATACACTCATGTGCATAGAATCATGATCAATTAGCAAACCCACATACAAATTCAAACCTACATTCATGTAAACATGTATAACATCACACACAGCGACACACAACCACACACACAGACACATTCATGGTTTTGAATATACAGCCACTGGAACCCTTACACACTCAGGGCCTCATTTACTAACAGGATTGCGCCCATTTCAGGCGTAAAATAGCGGGTAAAAACATAAAACCGTATTTACAAAGGCGGCACACTTTAGATTACCGCTGCTGATAGGGGATAAGGGAAAGTGGGTGTTTGTCGCAAAGAGATGGGAGGAGATGCGTAAAGTGCGCCATGTTGTATGGTTTACTTTAAACCGTATTTTCACCCATAGTACAGTGCTCGCCTTCTGCGCAGGAGTAAAGCGTATTTATTCAGGAAAAGTACTTGTACTCGAAGTACACTAACTAAACTAAGTAAATTGTAGAGACAGAGCAGCTTATTCATTTCATCTTCCATGTTTATTTTGACGTTATAGCCTCTTGAGCGCAAGCTACCCCTAGTGCCATGGCAACCGAACGTCTGAAAACTTCAGTTGCCCCTGTCCACGCTACAACTCCAGTTTTCAAATGTATCTGCCTAGGGCAGCGTTTTTGAAAAGCATGGTTTTCAGTGTTCAGGAATACGCCGTTTTAAAGTAAGGGGTGTCATGTATTCCTACCAGACTATTTAACGGGATGCTATGGAGCAGTTAACCTGGCTATTTACTATCCTAGCTATCTCTAGCTTAGAGACCCATCTTAACAGTTTGCAGTTGCCTGTGTGTGATTAACTCATGTTAATATGTGTGAATATGAACTTGTGGTATCAAGCTACACAGGCCACACTGCAAATGTTGTCATTAAGGGGTAACCATAGCAACCCAAAAACTTAATGTTCGCTGAAAAGTTTAATTTCCCCAAATCAGCTCACCAATAAAAGACAGTCTTCAATTCAAAGTGATCACAACTTTTAATGTGGACGGAAGGGCTAAACGGAGAAATATTTATGAGTTTCTATATTTACCCGGGTTAGTTTGCTGTAACCTCGTGTACCAAAAGCTCTAATTCTAATTTTAGCTCATCCTCCATGGTGGAACACGCAGGCTCTTTCTTCCCTATTTTAGCAGAGCGCTAAATAACACTAATGGGCGGTGTTAGGCACAGATGACACGACAAGGTTCTTGTTTGATAAATAGGATGCAAAATACCGTGCGCTATATGCGGTTTGGCAAAGGCGCTGATTGCGCTGCGGTCGCAATGTTAGTAAATGAGGCCCTCAATGTCACTCATATATAAAAAGAACTCCATTTACACGCATGCGTACACACACACACACACATACACACACACTGCATGCAAACATCAAACATATACAGAATCAAACACGACAATACAAACACACAGACACACACACACACACACAAAATTCAATTAAATTGTACTTATATGGCGCCAAAATGATGTAATTGTCTCAAGGCGCTTTACAGAGTCCAGGGCCTAACCCCCTTAGAGAAAGCACAATGGCCACAGGGGCAAGGACAAACTCCCTGTTAATCAGGAAGGAACCTTAAGCAGAACCAGAGCACATGAGGGGGGGCCCATCTGCTTGGAGCCGGCAGGGTGGAGATAGAAGGGGGAGGGGGCTTGAGGGAGAAGGGGAGGGACTTGTGGGAGAAAGGGAGGGGCTTGTGGAAGAAGGGGAGGGGAGCCAATCAGAATCATGGCAGATGAAATCATACACGTATCAAGATGAGCATGCTAGCATACATGTGGTAAATGTACACAATACACACAAACATAACATGGTATATACATGATACATACAACATTGATAGTGGATAAGGTGGGGAGAGAGCATTCAAGTATTGTAGAACAGCTTAGTGGGTATACTGTGTGTGTGTGTGTGTGTGTGTGTGTGTGTGTGTGTGTGTGTGTGTGTGTGTGTGTGTGTAGAACAGGTTCGTGGGTATACAGTTTGTGTGTGTGTGTAGAACAGCTTAGTGGGTATACAGTGTGTGTGTGTGTGTGTGGGTGTGGAACAGCTTAGTGGGTGTACTGTGTGTGTGTGTGGAACAGCTTAGTGGGTATACTGTGTGTGTGTGTGTGTGTGTGTGTGTGTGTGTGTGTGTGTGTGTGTGTGTGTGGAACAGCTTAGTGGGTATACTGTGTGTGTGTGTGTGTGTGTGTGTGTGTGTGTGTGTGTGTGTGTGTGTGTGTGTGTGTGTGTGTGTGTGTATGTGTGTGTATAACAGCTTAGTGGGTATACTGTGTGCTCGTAAGGTTACTATTACAAGGGTAAGTAGAAGAATGGAACAGAAAACTATGTTGATGGTGCCAATTATTTACATTGCAGGTAAAGGCTGGCTCAGAGTATGGGGTAGAATAAGTGCATGACAGTGTGGTGGGGGTGGGTAGGTGTAGGCCGAGGGTTTCTACAGATCAGGTGGAGAGACTACAGCAGCATCCCACAGTGAAGATTGTCTAGACTAGGAGGTTGTGTGTGTTTTGTGTGTGTGTGTGTGTGTGTGTGTGTGTGTGTGTGTGTGTGTGTGTGTGTAGATCAGGTGAAGAGACTACAGCAGCATCCCACAACGAAGATAGTCTAGTTCATAGAGTTCGGCTGCCAATATGCGTATATGTACTTTATGGATATGGTGATATAGAAGGAGAGGGAGAGGGAGAGGCTGCCCAGCAAGGTGTTTGAAAACACATTTAAACATTCATGCTTTTGGACGTTTGAATAGAGACACACCTGAACACACACACACTCAGGGCCTCATTTACTAACATTGCGACCGCAGCTTAATCTGCGCCTTTGCCAAACCGCAAATAACGCACGGTATTTTGCATCCTATTTATCAAACAAGAACCCTCGTCGCGTCATCTGCGCCTAACACCGCCCATTAGTGTTATTTAGCGCTCTTTAGGGAAGAAAGAGCCTGTGTGTTCCACCGTGGAGGATGAGCTAAAATTAGAATTAGAGCTTTTGGTTCACGAGGTTACAGCAAACTAACCCAGGTAAATATAGAAACTCATAAATATTTCTCCGTTTAGCCCTTCCGTCCACATTAAAAGTTGTGATCACTTTGAATTCAAGACTGTCTTTTATTGAGCTGATTTGGGGAAATTAAACTTTTCAGCGAACATTGAGTGTCTGGCTTGCTATGGTTACCCCTCAGGGTGCCTGTGCAGCTTCATATTAACGAGTTTATGTTCACAAGAAAGTTCATATTCACACATATTAACATGAGTTAATCACACACAGGCAACTGCAAACTGTTAAGATGGGTCTCTAAGCTAGAGATAGCTAGGATAGTTAATATCCAGGTTAACTGCTCCATAGCATCCCGTTAAATAGTCTGGTAGGAATACACGACACCCCTTACTTTAAAACGGCGTATTCCAACACTGAAAACCATGCTTTTCAAAAACGCTGCCCTAGGCAGATACATTTGAAAACTGGAGTTGTAGGTTGGCATGGCACTGGGGGTAGCTTGCGCTTGAGAGGCTATAACATCAAAATAAACATGGAAGGTGAAATGAATATGCTGCTCTGTCGAGTACAAGTACTTTTCCTGCATAGATACGCGTTACTCCTACGCAGAAGGTGTGCACTGTACTCGGTGTGCTTGAACTATGAAATACCGTTTAAACCATACAATGAACGGCGATTCTGGGTAAGACGTGGCCGAACTTTTCCCGAACAGCTAGCTGGTGGGACAGTTTGTAATTCTATTTGTTTTGTATGCCTATATTAAATGATTTATCAAATATAAACATTTTACAAATTTCTCGCAGGCACATAGTTTTAATTTAGCAGCTGATATGTCATGCTAAAACACCTCTTGTTTCGTTACTAATACATAATTAGGCGCACTTTACGCATCTCTTTGCGACAAACACCCACTTTCCCACACCCACTTCCTAGCAGCGGTAATCTGCGCTTTTACTCAGGTGCGCCTCCTTTGGAAATAAGGTTTTATGTCTTTTCTAATTCTCATGTAAAGTAGTATTTATTGTTACACCATGCTTTTTATTGCTCTTAGCTTGACTGTTCTCTCCCTTGTACGTCGCTTTGGACAAAAGCGTCTGCTAAATGACTAAATGTAAATGTAAATGTAATGTCTTTACCCGCTATTTTACGCCTGAAATGGGCGCAATCCTGTTAGTAAATGAGGCCCTCAGTGTCTCTCATATCTACAAAGGAATCTCTTCACACACTGTATTTCTCTCTCTCTCTCTCTCTCTCTCACACACACACACACCCTTACAACGAATCACACCTACGGACTTTCACACACAAAGACACTGAAACTCTTTCACACTCCTATAAACGAAGGACTCATCTCACACAAAGGAATCAAATGAAACAAACCCAAATACTTACACACACTCAACCTCATCCATACAAAGGACTCCCTTCAGACAAACACACACACACTGTCTTTCACACACACTCTCACACATACACACACACACACACACACTCAGACATAACCACACTCACTTTTGAACTTTTGAATACAGACATTTACACATGTACACCTGCACAAACATGTACAGAATCACACACACAAAAAAAGCACACGCACACACACACACACACACACACACACACACACACACACACACACACACACACACACACACACACACACACACACACACATACACACCTAACACATATAAATACCTAAGTTTGTCCTGTCTTCTCCTCCATCAGACTCCTGTCACTTCACACTGGATCCAAACACAGCACAACTAAACCTCCATCTGTCTGAGGGGAACAGGAGGGTGGAGAGGAGAGATGAGGTCCAGTCATATCCTGATCATCCAGAGAGATTTGATTTGTATCCTCAGGTGCTGTGTAGAGAGGGTGTGTCTGGACGCTGCTACTGGGAGTTTGAGTGGAGTGGGAGGAATGTTGGTATATCAGTCTCATATAAAAGCATCAGCAGGAGAGGAGTGGGTCATGAGTGTGTGTTTGGATATAATGATCAGTCCTGGAGTCTGACCCTCCGCAGCAGCAGCAGCTCCTCTTTCAGACACAATAATAAAGGGACTAAACTCCCTCTAGTGGCCAGCTCCAGAATAGGAGTGTATGTGGATCACAGGGCAGGAACTCTGGCCTTCTACAGCATCTCTGACACAATGACCCTCCTGCACAGAGTCCAGACCACATTCACTCACTCACTCTACCCTGGGTTTGGGCTAGGGTCTGGATCATCAGTGAAGCTGCTGTGACTGACATATCTAGATGCTGTTAGCACATACATCTCACACATCACATAATTTAACACATCACTCACACATAAGGATCTAGCAGCTGGGCCACACACACACACACACACACACACACACACACACACACACACACACACACACACACACACAGACAGTCAGCCCTTATGACCCAGAGCATAGGTGAGAACAAACACACACACACACACACACACACACACACACACAGAGACACACACACACACACATCACTCACACGTAAGGATCCAGCAGCTGGTCTACACACACACACACACACACACACACACACACACACACACAGACAGTCAGCCCTTATGACCCAGAGCACAGGAGAGAACAAACACACACACACACACACACACACACACACACAGACACACACACACACACACACACACACACAGACAGTCAGCCCTTATGACCCAGAGCATAGGTGAGAACAAACACACACACACACACACACACACACACACACACACACACACACAGACAGTCAGCCCTTATGACCCAGAGCATAGGTGAGAACAAACACACACACACACACACACACACACACACACACACACACACACACACACACACACACACACACAGACAGTCAGCCCTTATGACCCAGAGCATAGGTGAGAACAAACACACACACACACACACACACACACACACACACACAGACAGTCAGCCCTTATGACCCAGAGCATAGGTGAGAACAAACACACACACACACACACACACACACACACACACACACACATATATATTTCAACTGCTTTGAGTATTTTGTAATTTGTATTTGATAGGGCCGATAAAAAATCTAACGTAATTTGTATCAAAATACTTTAGAGTAGAGTAATTTTGTATTTAAAATACTCAAAATACTTTCTCCATTGTTAAGGCAGAAGGAGATTTTTTTTCTGTCAGATTCTACCACTAGACCATCTGATCTGCCTCTGAATGTCATTGTCGAATCAGGCAACAGTCAGGCAAAAGTGGTGCTTCAAATGATCCCGCCCCTTTTTGGGGCGAAATGGAAATCACCCAGATCTCCCTCATTGACTCTCACGTTAAATCCATTTTTTTTCACAAAACAGGGCTGTGTTCGAAAACTTAGATAGCTGTTTCGATCCTTGTCAATTTATCTTCATTAGTACGCCGACTTAAAGGAGGTTCTATCAAAGAGAGAATCGAGTTGTTGCACCGAACGTTAGCCATCTTGACAGAATGTGGCTGTGGCTATTACGGCACACTTTACGAAGAACTCTGCAATACAGTGCACTTACATTTGTAGTTTGTTCTGTCGCTGATTAGTGTTGTCTCAAATGGAACACTGAGAGACACAAATGTGGGAGCCTTTAACCCGTAAATCTGTGCTCCGGCCAACTGGAAATTTGGCGAAAAACAAAGATGGCGGACCAAAACTCTGCTGACAGCCGTGTTTTGTATGTAAATGTACATCTTTTAGCGTTTTCTCGCTTAGATTTTTTTAAAGTTACAGAGAAATAGACACTGTACTATCAGATAACAGTTATTGTAACCAGCAATAATGGTTGAAGTGATTTGCGAAGCGTCAGTCAGCCAACTTTTCAAACTGAAAAGCTTCCGAAAGGGCTCCTCCTCTTCCGCTACGTAGCCAAGATGGCGCCCGTTTAGAGTGAGTAGTGTCCAATATTTCACACTGCATTTTTCGACCGTTTGCAGTGCTTTCAGTGCCCTGAATTCTGCTGGTTCTGTCAGTGTGAACGCCCTAAGCACTGAAAGTCAGTGTTTGAAGTGTGCAAGTGTGCGGTGATAGACACGGCCTGTGACTCGATCAAAGCCGTATGACGTCCTTATACACAATTACGTATGACAAAAGCATGGTGGGGCGAGCCCTCCCGGAAGCCATAGAGATTGCATTGAGATCCATGTTTTGTGAAAACATGAGTCACACAGCTGCTGCCTGCAAATATATATATATATATATACATAATCAATCAAGTTGTTGTCTTTTAATAGCTTTGCTTAGTTACACTGATATTCTGTGACTGCTTTTCCTATTTGTGGGGTTCCCCAGAGCTTTGTGTACATTATATAGCCCAAACCTGAATGCTCTGCTATACCAAACTGTGAGAAAACGGAAAATCCAGAAAAAGTATTTCCTATATTTTAAATACAAAATACATGTATTGTATTTTGTTACATTTTCTGGCACCAGTATTTTGTATTTTGTTTTGATACATTTATTTGAGGGGTATTTTGTATTTTGTATCAAAATACATTTTGATGTATTTTTGCCCATCTCTGCACACACACACACACACACACACACACACACACACACAGTCAGCCCTTATGACCCAGAGCATAGGTGAGAACAAACACACACACACACACACACACACACACACACAGTAAGTCAGCTTTTATGACCCAGAGCATAGGTGAGAACACACACACACACACACACACACACACACACAGACAGTCAGCCCTTATGACCCAGAGCATAGGTGACAAAAGATGGAGCCGGTTAGGTTTACTTCTTTTCTCTTTTATAACTGTTGTATTGGTACACTTGGCCACATGACCTTTAATGATGTTTTCTGCTGTATAAATAAACCTTTTATAACTCTTGTATTGGTAAACTTGGCCACATGACCTTTAATGATGTTTTCTGCTGTATAAATAAACCTCTGATGAAAGACAACACACCTGATATCAATCACATATTTTATCAGAGACAGAATCTGGAGGAATGAACCTCATTCAGGCCCCATGCAGACAGACTCTAGTTTGCCTCTAGTCACACCTATTTCACACCTACCCACTTTTTACATCGCGTGCACATGAACCCAGTGAATCCGATTGACTCAGCTGTAGTACATCCCCCACGCCTGTTGGTGGCGCATTGGTGCTACAGACAACTGAAGAAAACGGAGAAGAAGACAGGAGCACGCTATCAAAGTAACATATGACAGTAGTTGAGCTCCAACTAGCAACGTTTAGCTTAGCTGCATAGCCTACATTTAATCTGCACAGTAACACATTATGGTGGTTTATAAAATCAGTGGTAATAGCAGACTGTAGGTTAAGCGAAAAATAATTATATTTGTTATTGATAATAAAGAGTTTAGAACAGCGCAACAAAGCAATGTGCAACATGACATGTCTGAGTTGTTTAAATGCCTGTGCTTTATGGAGATGCTGAGCTTGAGCAGGAGAGACCACAATGCAAGTGCTGTGGATCCTGAATGTTTCATGGTTTACAATTGCTTCCAATTTCATGGTTTTATTACTGACAACAAATGTAGGCTATTGTTGAGGGCTTTGCTACCTCTGAAGTAACGTTAACGCTAGCTAGTAGCTATCGCTATCGTTGTCTGACAGGACTAAAGCTAACGTAACATTCATCTGTTTTGAAACTTCCGTCTATAATAAAAAATCTTTTCACGTCAGATTTGCTCATATAGGCTATTGCTGACACTTTTAAAAACAGTTTTTTGAAAAATGGTCTGATGCAAATAGATAAAACAGTGATAGATTAAAGTGTGGCTTGTTAATGTCATCCCTTTCCTAACAACAGATAGATAGATACATTTGTATTAATCCCGTTAGGGAAATTCACGTGGAAAAGGAGCAAGGTAATAGGAAGAATATTTTTTTTTAAACTGGAGAGCTGTTATAACTGTCTGCCAAACTCACTGCGCCATGGCAAACTATTCAGTTATTAAATAATGCCGGTTGTGTCCGTTGTTCTGGCTGGTCTAATGATGCGATCACGTGGGGCAATCCGATTAGGTATGCGGATAGCGTGCAGACGAACACCAACAGCAATCGGATTTCGAGGTTACTCACTTTGGACCCCCGATTCGAGGGAGTGCGGATACAGTGTGCGGATACAGTGCGTTCGTCTGCACGATAGGGCTATCCGGAGTCGGGGTTCACCGGGTTCAGACAAACTAGAGTCCGTCTGCACTTGGCCTCAGTCCTGTATGAACAGCAGGGCGTGACATGACTGTTCCTCATTCAGTCCTATATGAACAGCAGGGCGTGACATGACTGTTCCTCATTCAGTCCTGTATGAACAGCAGGGCGTGACATGACTGTTCCTCATTCAGTCCTGTATGAACAGCAGGGCGTGACATGACTGCGATGGAGAGAGAAGTCAAGGACAGGATTTAGACACAGATAACTGAGACTTCATTTCATACGGAACATAATAATCATAATTATACACGTGATAATTACATGAATGCAGGATCACATTCACTCACACATTTACTCACTCACACACATAAGTTACAAGTTACAAGTCTTTTATTGTCAGATGCACAGAATGACACAGGGTCAGACTGGGCACTGAAGTTCTTAGGACAAGGCACCACACAACAACCTACCATAGCATAACATAGCAAACATAATATAACATAACAGAACATGACATACACTCTGTAAAAGTACTCTGAACATAATTGACATGTAATAACATATAATAACCTTACTAAATATACAAGATAAATACACAATACAATATGCTAAAACATATACCAACCTATACATATAATACTAACATATATACATATAACATATAATACACATATAGTAACATATAATAAACTAAACTACAGACAAATGGGAGTAGCAGGTAGTGCAATAATTCTGATAAATATGTATTTGTCGTGTAAGAGTAAGTGTTACTACAAGCAGTAATTTGAAAGTGACAGTGTATGTAAGTGACGAGTGCAAAAGTGTCGATAGTGTGTCAATGTCCATTTAGCAGCCTGATGGCTCTCGGGAAGAAACTGTTCTCCAGTCTGCGTGTGCGAGACCGGATACTACGGTACCGCCTTCCAGAAGGCAGCGGGGTGAAAAGTCTGAAGGCTGGATGATAGCAGTCCTTTAGGATCCTGCCAGTTCTCCTGAGGCATCGTGTGCGGTATGTGTCCTGCAGGGCTGGGAGCTCTCTACCGATGATGAACTCCTGACCACACTACGTAGGGCCCTGCGGTCCTTGGCTGTGCAGCTCCCATACCACACTGTGATGCACCCAGTCAGGAAACTTTCTATTGTACATCTGTAGAAATTGGTGAGGATGACTGAATCCATGCCAAACTTCTTCAGTCTCCTCAGGAAGAAGAGGCGCTTCCGGGCCGCTTTGACCACCTTGTCTGTGTGAGCACACACATTCACTGACACATTTTATCTACTGTATAAGAGCATGTCACATCAGCATATAACACACACACACACACACACACACACACACACACACACACACACACACACTCACACACACACACTCACACACACACACACACACACACACACACACACACACATATATATATATATATATATATATGTATACACTCAGTTGCCAGTTTATTAAGTACACCTAGCGATAACTGATGTAGTCCAATACCACAGTCCTGCCATAAATCCCTCTTCATGATTGAAATAATGTTAATTTTCTGTTGAAACAGTTTCAGAGGCGTGACGATTCAACTGATGATGTTGGAGGCTGTAGTTTGTGGTGCTAAACTGTATTGAATTAAACATGAAGGTGTTTGTGTTACTTGGCCTAGCCTCGTGACTGAAAGGGTTTGGTCAAAATAAAAGAAATAGGTGTAAGTACAATTCAACAGCACCACAAACTGTAGCCTCAAAAAAAAACACACAGCTAAATCAACAGCTCTCTAAATTAGCTTAAACAAACACTGAATATTATGACATTCATGAAGCTAAGATTTATTTTAGCTGTGGAATATTAGTTTTGTCACAGTGTTCCTAATAAACTGATTTATTTTAGCTGTGGTATATTAGTTTTGTGTTCCTAATAAACTGATTTATTTTAGCTGTGAAATATTAGTTTTGTGTTCCTAATAAACTGATTTATTTTAGCTGTGGTGTATTAGTTTTGTGTTCCTAATAAACTGATTTATTTGAGCTGTGGTATATTAGTTTTGTGTTCCTAATAAACTGATTTATTTTAGCTGTGGTATATTAGTTTTGTCGCAGTGTTCCTAATAAACTGATTTATTTTAGCTGTGGTATATTAGTTTTGTCGCAGTGTTCCTAATAAACTGCCAACTGAGTGTGTATGAATATTTCCTTCTCAACCGCTCACACTCCCCATACTCAAGAACTGGTTATAACCTGCCTTCACACATGCTCAGAAGACTTTGCACCCGGACACACACACACACACACACACACACACACACACACACAGACACACACACACACACTCCCTTTGGACCAGCACACACACACACACACACAGACGCACACCCGGACACACACACACACACACACACACACACACACAGACACACACACACACACTCCCTTTGGACCAGCACACACACACTCACACACACACCAACTGCCCACCTCAGAGCCCCCTCCCTCCTCCCCCTCCACAGTGACGACTCTCCATCCTGGAGAGGGACGTCAACAGTCTATTCAAGAGACAGAACCCCCGCAAAGCAGCCGGGCCAGACTCTCTCTCTCCATCAATCCTGAAGCACTGTGCTGATCAGCTGTCTCTGGTGTTCACAGACATTTTTAACACGTCACTGGAGACATGCCACATACCAGCCTGCTTAAAGACCTCCACCATCATCACCCCAAAAAAACTAAGATCACTGGACTCAATGATTACAGACCCATCGCCCTGACCTCTGTCGTGATGAAGGCATTTGAGCGCCTTGTGCTGCTTCACTTCAAAGCCATCACTGACCCTCTCCTGGACCCCCTGCAGTTTGCCTACAGAGCCAACAGGTCTGTAGACGACGCAGTTAACATGGCCCTTCACTTCATCCTCCAGCACCTGGACTCCTCAGGAACCTACGCCAGGATCCTGTTTGTGGACTTCAGCTCTGCCTTCAACACAATCATTCCGGATCTGCTACAGGACAAGCTCTCCCAGCTGAGTGTGCTTGACTCCAACTGCAGGTGGATCACAGACTTCCTGTCTGACAGGAGGCAACACGTTAGGCTGGGGTAAGCACCGGTTCCCCTCAGGGCTGCGTTCTTTCCCCTCTACTCTTCTCCCTGTACACCAACAGCTGCACCTTGAGTCACCAGTCCGTCAAACTCCTTAATACCCCTAGACACGAGCCCCTTTAATATAATACCCATAGACACGAGCCCCTTTAATAAAATACCCATAGACACGACCCCCTTTAATAAAATACCCATAGACACAACCTCCTTTAATAAAATACCCCTAGACACGAGCCCCTTTAATAAAATACCCCTAGACACGAGCCCCTTTAATATAATACCCATTGACACAAACCCCTTTAATACCCTTAGACACGAGCCCCTTTAATAAAATACCCATAGACACACACGAGCCCCTTTAATATAATACCCATTTACACACACGACCCCCTTTAATATAATACCCCCAGACACGAGCCCCTTTAATATAATACCCATAGACACGAGCCCCTTTAATATAATACCCATAGACACGACCCCCTTTAATAAAATACCCCTAGACACGACCCCCTTTAATAAAATACCCATAGACACAACCTCCTTTAATAAAATACCCCTAGACACGAGCCCCTTTAATATAATACCCATAGACACGAGCCCCTTTAATAAAATACCCATAGACACGGGCCCCCTAGACACGACCCCCTTTAATAAAATACCCCCCTTTAATATAATACCCCTAGACACGAGCCCCTTAAATACCCATAGACACGAGCCCCTTTAATACCCCTAGACACGAGCCTGAGAGAATATGAGAGTGTGTGAATGTGTGCGAGTGTACGTGAGTTAGTGTGTCTGAATGTGAGTGTGTGAATATGTTTGTGTGAATGTTTGTTTGTGTGAGAATGTATATGACTGTGTGTGAATGTGAGAGTGTGTATTTGACTGTG
Organism: Clupea harengus; assembly: GCF_900700415.2. Taxonomy (NCBI): domain Eukaryota; kingdom Metazoa; phylum Chordata; class Actinopteri; order Clupeiformes; family Clupeidae; genus Clupea; species Clupea harengus. Next base: position 870,636 of record NC_045171.1, on the reverse strand, counting down.
TGAGAGTGTGTGTGTGTGTGTGAGAATGTGATAGTGTGTTTGACTCTGTGTGAATATGAGAGAGAGAGTGTTGTGTGTGTGTGCGTGTGTGTGTGTGAGAGAGAGTCCGTGAATATGTTTGTGTGAATGTGTGTGACTGTATAAATGGGTGTGTATGGGTCTGTGTGAGTGTGTGGGACTGTGTGAATGTGTGGATGAGTGTTTGAATGTGTGTACGTATGTGTGAATGAGTGTGTGTGTGCGTGTGACACAGACAGAGAGAGAGAGGATGTGTTTGAGGGCGTGTGTATGTGTACTCCTGTCCAAGTGCATGTGTGTGTTTTGGTAAGTTCAGGGTGCAGGTGGAGGTTTGGGGAGTAATTCATTCTTGCAGGTAGGGAGGTGCATGCCCATTTATGCATGTATGGGTGAGTATAAGGACTTTGTAGTCAATCCGGAAAGAGACAGGGAGCCAGTGTAGTGAGTGTAATATTGGTGTTATGTGTTCATATTTCCGGACCTTCATCAGGATCCTGGCAGCGCTGTTTTGGATGTATTGCAGCTTCTGGATGTTCTTGCCAGTGATCCCATAGAAAAGCGAATTACAATAGTTCAGTCTTGAGGAGATAAAGGCGATAATAGAAAAGCGAATTAGGTCCTATTAGGTCCTGTTGAGGTTCTAAATGGTAGTGAGGTGTTGAGGTTCTAAATGGTAGTGAGGTGTTGAGGTTCTAAATGAGGTGTTGAGGTTCTAAATGAGGTGTTGAGGTGTTGAGGTTCTAAATGGTAGTGAGGTGTTGATGTTCTAAATGAGGTGTTGAGGTGTTGAGGTTCTAAATGGTAGTGAGGTGTTGAGGTTCTAAATGGTAGTGAGGTGTTGAGGTTCTAAATGGTAGTGAGGTGTTGAGGTTCTAAATGAGGTGTTGAGGTTCTAAATGGTAGTGAGGTGTTGAGGTTCTAAATGGTAGTGAGGTGTTGAGGTGTTGAGGTCCTAGTATCTCCACTACTTCATGGGTGAGAAACTATGGAACAGAATACTGCATTGGAATGTTTGTCTTTACAAGTACTGAAGATGAAATGTTCAAAAAAATGGTTAATATCATAATCAAGGATGATGATGCATTTCTTTTGATTACTAAAGTTATTACAATGTATTTTGATGATCACCTTAATGGTTTGTGAGTGATGTGTTTTGCGTCTCTGAGCTGATATAATATCGGCCTTATGACAGGCAGTTTTCACCTGACAGTTATGAGAGAACATATATTGGTGCCCCACTGCTGTTTTTGTATGAGCTGTGCATTTATTTAGGTCTGAAATATTGACACAAGTTCAAGGCAAGTTCACGCTAATCGAGAGGAGCGCCGTGATTGGCCACGTCCATTAGCGCTCCGCGGCTGGATTGGATTAGTCTAATGGATTGCTAATGGATTTGGAAGGCGAGGATTGGCCGACGAGAGCCACACTATCCTGAGCCAGCCCCTCAGGTTAACCCCATTCCCACTTATTTTTATCTACTGGCTCTTTTACTTCCTTTTGGCCTCCATTTTATTTCACTACCCACCTTAGTCCATCCCCCATTTATCACCAACCTTACGGACCCTTTTCATTTCCGTTGGCCACCATTCCTTCTGTGACCAACCCCCCCCCCCCACACACACACACACACACACACACACACACATTACACATTAATAAGGTTATTTTTGTTCACCAGAGTGTTTTTTAACTCAGGATTGGCCAAATCTTCCTTTTCACCTAACCTTAACCCAAGCACACAACACAAGTGGGGTTTTCTGTGCCAATCCTATGTTCTCCTTTCTGCTTGACATGGGGCATCATGGGAGATGTTGTTTTTCTGTTTTGTTTACATTTACATTTAGTCATTTAGCAGACGCTTTTATCCAAAGCGACTTACACATTGTATACACATTTTACATTTTACACTGATGGCACACTGCACATCAGGAGCAATTAGGGGTTCAGTGTTTTGCTCAAGGACGCTTCGACAGGGAATCGAACCTTCTAGCAACCTTCTGATTACTAAACGACTTCTCTACCCCCCTGTACCACTGTCGCCCCTGTCATTTTGTTATCGTTAGGTTAGGGTTACAGTTTGTTTGTTTGTTGACCAACCTTTTCGTTTGTTGCATATTGTTGCATGCATGTTGGCTTCCTTCTCCTGAGAAGAGACGCTGTCCACATCAAACGCTTGCACCATGTCGTTGCTCAGTGCGATGTAGCCTCACCTAAAACAACCAACTCGACTTTGCACTACGTTACCCATGATTCATCGCACACACATGTAGACCAAACAAGCAAGGTATTCCAAGACAACAGCTCTCGGTCTCATATAAAAATGGCAAGTGAAAGGAGAGACGCAGACTCAGCGACTACATCCGATGCACTTTAT
>NC_045171.1:858244-860744 GCF_900700415.2 Clupea harengus | reverse complement strand
TATAAATACACAAACACACACACACACACACACACACACACACACACACTCATATCAATACAAAAACACACACAAACACACACACACTCATATAAATACACAAGCACCCATCCGCACACACACACACACACACTCATATAAATACACAAACACACACACACACACACACACACACACACACACACACTCATATAAATACACAAACACATACACACATACACACACACTCATATAAATACACAAACACACACACAAACACACACACACTCATATAAATACACAAACACACACACAAACACACACACACTCATATAAATACACAAACACACACACACACACACACTCATATAACTACACAAACACACACACAAACACACACACACTCATATAAATACACAAACACACACACACACACTCATATAAATACACAAACACACACACACATGCACCCACACTCATATAAATACACAAACACATACAAACATGCACACAAATACACATGCACCCACCCGCACACACACACAGACATACACTCATATAAATACACAAACACACACACACACACACACACACACACACACACACACTCATATAAATACACAAACACACACACACACACACACACACACTCATATAAATACACACAAACATGCACACAAATACACATGCATAAACACACACACACACACATATAAATACACAAACACATACACACATGCACCCACCCGCACACACACTCATATAAATACACGAACACATACACACACACTCATATAAATACACAAACACATACACAAACACACACACACACACACACACACACACTCATATAAATACACAAACACACACACACACACACACACTCATATAAATACACAAACACACACACACACACACACACACACACACACTCATATAAATACACAAACACACACACACATGCACCCACCCACACACACACACACACACACACTCATATAAATACACAAACACATACAAACATGCACACACATACACACTCATATAAATACACAAACACATACACACACACACATACACACACACACACACTCATATAAATACACAAACACACACACACACACACACACACACACTCATATAAATACACAAACACATACAAACATGCACACAAATACACATGCACCCACCCGCACACACACACACACACACACACACACACACACACACACACACACTCATATAAATACACAAACACATACAAACATGCACATAAATACACATGCACGCACCCGCACACACACACGCACACACACACACACACTTATATGAATACACACACACATACAAACATGCACATAAATACACATGCATAAACACACACAAGTACACATGCACCCACCCGCACACACACACACACACACACTCACTCATATAGACACACACACACACACTGACACTCACACACACATGCCTCTCTTCTACACTCCAGTGTGGGTGGAGGGGTGATGACTGGCATTCAAAAGCTTCACTTCCGCACACACTGACATACACACACACACTGACACACACACACACAATGACACACACACTGACACACACACACATACATAATACACACACACACTAGTGAGACGTTTACCTCTGTTGTCATCCCAGAACACACACAGCCCTGCTGTACACTTGAGAAAGAAAGACAATAGATATTACAATATGCACACACACTCACACACACACTCACTCACTCACACACACACACACTCACACACACACACACACACTCACACACACACTCTCACACACACACACACACCACACACACACACACACCACACACACACACACACACAACCACACACACACACTCACTCACACACACTCAGACACACACACTCACACACACACACACACACACTCACACACAACACACTAATGACCCCTGGCTTATAGTACACTTATAGTAACCCAGGGTTAGTTTGTGTCGCTTATAGTAACCTAGGGTTAGTTTGGTTACACACATATACAGTGGGGAAAATAAGTATTTGAACCCCTGCCGATTTTGCAAGTTTGGCCACTTGCAAAGAAATGTGTGATCTATATTTGTAATGGTAGGTGTATTTTAAACAGTGAGAAACAGAAATATCAACAAAAAATCCAGAAAACTGGATAACATTTATGACTTTATTTGTATTTGATGCAGAAAATAAGTATTTGAACCCCCAAGCAAACAGCAAGAATTCTGGCTCCCAATGAACCAGTTATGTGCCCAAGAAGCACACAGATTAGTCCTCATTAGGCCTAACAAGGTACACCTGATCTTAACTGGTGACGTGTATAAAAGACACCTGTCCAAAGAATCATTACATTTACATTTACATTTAGTCATTTAGCAGACGCCTTTGTCCAAAGCGACGTACAAGGGAGAGAATAGTCAAGCTACGAGCAATAGAACCTGGTGTAACAATAAATAAATACTACTTTACATAAGAAATATAACAAAATGAAATAAAAAGAAAAAAGA
>NC_045171.1:850744-853244 GCF_900700415.2 Clupea harengus | reverse complement strand
CCTAATTCACCCCTTGTTGTATGTGTTTTGTTTCTTTTACTTGTGTGCTTTATTTGTCTGTTTTACCTATCACTTATATGTATCCTTTTTTTCACCTTTTAGTGTGGTTTTATGGCACTTCACCTTTCCTTGTACCTTGTACCAGTCCTTGTATCTTTTTATTTTACAAGAGTAGGAAAACCCAACCAAACCTTTTTTTTCTTTACTGTACACAGTTTACAGCCTGTGATGTTTGAGTTTACAGCCTGTGAGGTTTGAGTTTACCTGTGAACGAATCACTGGCAGTGGGAAGGGTGTGTGTGGAGGGCAGATACAGGTGTGTGTGTGTGGAGGGCAGATACAGGTGTGAATTCAAACAGCCTAACCCTAACTCTAACAGCCCTACAAAATGGCTGCGTCATTATATAGTGAACTACTCATAACGACCTTATAAACGACCATACTTATGAACGAGCATACTTATGAACGAGCATACTTATGAATCCTTTTACCTCTAACGAAGAGTTGACAAGTTTTTTGTCAAAGTCTGGGTGTTCTTGACCCAATTTTGAACGTATACATCCTCTTATCCACTGGTTGTAGCACCTGCCAATGTCAGTAACATAATTAAAGAGGTGAGACACACACACTTCGCACACACACTCACAGGATAAACGTTTCATTGTGAGTTGTCACAGTCAACAGTCACATCATATTAATAAGGATAACAAAATTTAGTCTAAATAGTCATGGATACCGTATAATATACTTACTCACTCATTCATACTTACCCACTCACTCACTCACACATTCACTCACTCACTCACTCACTCGCACTCACTCACTCACTCACTCACTCACTCACTCAAACACTCACACACACACACACTCACTCACTCACTCACTCACTCACTCACTCAAACACTCACACACACACACACTCACTCACTCACTCACTCACACATTCACTCTCTCACTCACTCACTCACTCACTCTCTCTCTCTCTCTCTCTCTCTCTCTCTCTCTCGCACTCACTCTCTCACTCACTCACTCACTCACTCACTCGCACTCACTCTCTCACTCACTCACTCACTCACTCACTCACTCGCACTCACTCACTCGCACTCACTCACTCACTCACTCACACACTCACACACTCACTCACTCACACATTAACTCACTCACACACTCACTCACTTACTCACTCACACATTAACTCACTCACACACACATTAATTCACTCACTCACTCACTCACTCACTCACTTACCCACTCACTCACTCACTCACTCACACATTCACTCACTCACTCACTCACTCACTCACTCACTCACTCACTCTCTCTCTCACTCACTCACTCACTCACTCACTCACACTCACTCTCTCACTCACTCACTCACACATTCACTCACTCACTCACTCACTCTCTCTCTCTCTCTCTCTCTCACTCACTCACTCACTCGCACTCACTCACTCACTCACTCACTCTCTCTCTCTCTCTCTCTCTCACTCACTCACTCACTCACTCACTCACTCACTCGCACTCACTCACTCACTCACTCGCACTCACTCACTCACTCACTCACTCACTCACACATTAACTCACTCACACACTCACTCACTCACTCACTCACTCACTCACTCACACACTCACTCACTCACTCACTCACTCACTCACTCACTCACACACACTCACTCACTCACTCACTCACTCACTCAACACTCAATACTTATTCATTCATGCTTAGACTTCTGATGCTACTTACGTTGCGAAAGGAGGCTCTTGTTGGCATTTTTTAGTGACAAGATCACAGGATATAGCTGAAAAGGGAAGTTAATTTGTTACACCAAAATGCAGATGAAAAATATCAACCTATGTCTTCACATAAGTATACAAATGTCTACACGCAAGTATGTATATGTCTACACGCAAGTACACAAATGTGTACACATAAGTACACAAATGTCTACACGCAAGTATACTAAAGTCTACATGCAAGTATACTAATGTCTACACACAAGTATACAAATGTTTACACGCAAGTACACAAATGTCTACACGCAAGTATACTAAAGTCTACATGCAAGTATACTAATGTCTACACACAAGTATACAAATGTTTACACGCAAGTACACAAATGTCTACACGCAAGTATGCATATGTCTTCACATAAGTATGCTAATGTCTACACGCATGTGACCTAGACTACCTAGCAGAACCCTGTGTGTCTCTCCTGACTACACTAACCTTATCCATGCTAACCCTAAACCCTAGCCGACTGAAACAAGAGCTCTACCTACCTGTAGTTGTTCCCTACCCCTAAACCTGTATAAATGTATGTGCCTACCTGTAGTTGTTCCCTACCCCTAACCCTGTATATACATGTATATATGTCTGTGCCTACCTGTAGTTGTTCCCTACCCCTAAACCTGTATATATGTATATATGTCTGTGCCTACCTGTAGTTGTTCCCTACCCCTAAACCTGTATATATACATGTATATATGTCTGTGCCTACCT
>NC_045171.1:843244-845744 GCF_900700415.2 Clupea harengus | reverse complement strand
AACACTATAAATACTATAAAATACTTTTTTGTGAAAGTATAAAAAGAATCTGTATTAATAAATAGTACACAAGAGCGGAGTTGGTTGGTAACCAGATAAGGGAATAATAATGGGCCACTAGGAGAACTGATGTCAGGCCAGGTCTCTATAAAACACGTGGTCTTGTGCTAGTAGCAAGTTACAGGTGGAAAGCTATGGAAGAAAGTTGCATCCAGGAGCCTTCATAAGCAAACATGATTAAATTATCCCACTTTTTCATTATCCACGTGTCTCAAATGTTGTATGATGTAACATAGCTTAACAAGACAGATGATATGTCCAGTAACATCATAAAGAAGGGGTAACATAAGTCAAAACCAACAATATTTATTGACTGATCTTGAAAGTATTGGCTTACAAAAGCAAAATAAGTCATCACATAAAAAATTATTCAGTGTTAGTGCAAGAAGCGAACTGTGAAACACACTGTGAAACCTATGAAAAGTGACAGTGGTATGAGACAGACGGCGGTAGCCACTTCACAACCGCAATTCTTGGATGTAAGATTTCCCTCCCTTTGTAGGAACCTGTTGAATGGATACATTTGGTCTAGGAAGTCCTAATTGTTTTGTTGTCAATTTATCCTCATTAGTACGCCGACTAAAAAGGAGTTTCTGTCAAAGAGCGAATCGAGTTATTGCACTGGACAGGGCAGCCATCTTGACAGAATATGCCTCCGTCGAAGCTGTATGACGTTCGTATAGGCTTTTACGTCCACTACTTATGACACGACATGGAGGGGCGAGCCCTCCCGGAAGCCATAGAGAATGCATTGAGAGCTCTCTTTTGTGAAAAAAATGGATTTAACATGGGAGTCAATGGGAGAGGTCTGGGGCGATTTTCATTTCGCCCCAAATCGCCCCAGAAGGGACGGGGCCATTTGAAGCACGACTTTAGGCTGACTGAACGACTGTTACCTTATTCGACAATGACATACAGAGGCAGATCAGACGGTCTAGTGGTAGAATCCGACAGAAAAAAAGTATTACATTTAAATATACACGTCGTCATTTACGCGACTTACAAGGATATTGCGTTTATACATTTTTTTTTTCCTAGGCAGTGCGTCGCCCCAATCGCCCTTATGGACGAGCCGCCCCTGCACTAGAGTGAGAAAAACTACAGAGACCGGCTATCCAAGGTCAGGTACTAATGGGCCTTATCAGCACCGAGGCTATTAGCTGTGGAGGGGGGAGGGAGACACATGAACTGGAAATAAAGTAAAAAGAAGAAAAAAACAAACAAAATAAAACCAAGTTGTACCTACGCATAGGCTGCCTAGGCCGATAGGCTAGAGGAACAAAAGCAAACACAATATAGTAAACAAACTATTGGCGTCACCAATGCATCAAACACACGTAAAAAGAGAACAGCAACTAGCACCCCTGTGTAGCTGCGAGGGTCTACAACACTGTTAAAGTAGGCTATGACCACTGTGGCTGATGGCTTCTGGAGAACAAATCCCCTCACTGCTACAGTAACAGTGCCCAGCAGACGCTTGTTACGCACAACACCAACACGGCGTCACTCCCCCACATGCACATCAACATACAGCGGCTCTGCCAACGTCTGCCCTCCTGTAGATTTCACCTCACACCCGTGACGCTGCTACACAGCTTCAGAACCAGTGGTGTTGACAACGAGCTAGCAGCTTTAGGCCCCCAGGTGTCTATACATAAGCCTGTTGGTAATACGTCAGGCAGCTTAATCAATGGCCATCCCATTCTCCAATTAGTGACCTAGAGTGTGTGACAGGAAGAGAGACAGAGAGAGAGAGACTAACTGCACACACTGGAGAGGGAGAGAGAGAGAGAGGGAGAGAGAGACTAACTGCACACACTGGAGAGGGAGAGAGAGAGAGAGAGAGAGAGAGAGAGAGAGAGGGGAGAGAGAGAGGGAGAGAGAGAGAGAGAGAGAGAGAGAGGGAGAGAGAGACTAACTGCGCAAACTGGAGAGGGAGAGGGCACCAAACTATTATTACTGGCCCACGGCTACATATGATTCATATTCCAGTCAGAACTAAAGTCTTATTATTCGTATTCAAGTCAAAACTAAAGTCTTATGATTCATATTCAAGTCAAAACTAAAGTCTTATGATTCGTATATATATATATTAATATATTTGAGTCTTATGACTGGTATATATGAATGTCTTATTTTTTACACAGCGGGTACAATAAGTATTGAACACGTCACCATTTTTCTCAGTAAATATACTTCCAAAGATGCTATTGACACATCATTTCACCATAAACTAAGTGATGCACTCAACCGCCACGGCCTGTAGGCACGCTCACCAGGCAAGACTCCATTGTTGAAGAAAAAGTAATGTTGAAGCTTGTTTAAAGTTTGCTGCACAACATTTGGACAAGCCTGTGAAATACTGGGAGAATATAGTCTGGTCAGATGAGTGCAAAATGTAACTATTTGGATGCCATAATACACACCATGTTTGGAGGAC
>NC_045171.1:829562-835244 GCF_900700415.2 Clupea harengus | reverse complement strand
TATTTTCTTTGGGGGTGGGGGGCTTGAGATGTTGGGTGAAGATTGTTCTGAGGAGTAAGTCCTTGAGGTTTTATTGCGTTTGTATGCGGAAATGATTGTAATGTTTTGAAATGTTTTCATTTTACAGAAGCTAACAAAAGCTAACTAGCTCTTAGCTCTTAGCTCCCTATGATGAAACTGAAGCTAAAGCTAACTAAAGCTAACTAGCCCTAACCCTATGATGAAACCGAAGGTAAAGCTAACTAAAGCTAACTAAAGCTAACTAGCCCTTACCCTATTATGAAACCGAAGCTAAAGCTAACTAGCTCTAACCCTATGATGAAACCGAAGCTAAAGCTAACTAAAGCTAACTAAAGCTAACTAGCTCTTACCCTATGATGAAACCGAAGCTGAAGCTAGCTAAAGCTAACTAAAGCTAACTTAAGCTAACTAGCCCTAACCCTATGATGAAACCGAAGCTAAAGCTAACTTAAGCTAACTAAAGCTAACTAAAGCTAACTAGTCCTGACCCTATGATATAGGTTGAAACCTACTTCTTCTCCACTAGGGACAAACGGACACAAGCTATGGCCACAGGGTGCGCATTCCCTCCGAGGCGCTGAGGAGGAGCCGACGACACGACTCCCATGACGATGTTGACATGATCACATCTGTGCTGAACAGCTCGTTCTTCAAGGTGAGCGCCCCCTTGTGGGGGGAGTTGTGACGAGCTAATTAAGCATCTAACCCTTAAACCCTATTCATATATTTAATGAAGAATTGTAATATAATAACAGAATCAGGTTGGGTAAGGGTTAGGATTAGGGGTTATTTATTTATAATCTATATGGAGTATTTATATATGTGGAGTATTATTGTCTATGTGGAGTATTTATATATCTGTGGAGTATTATTGTCTATGTGGGAGAATCACAAGGAGGTAAGCGGGGGCTCAGTTGTACCCCTCCCCCCAGTTAAAGTTAATTACCCATTATAATTGGTACACTGTGTATGGGGTAGAATAAGTGCATGACAGTGTGGTGGGGGTGGGTAGGGGTAGGCAGATTGTTTCTGCAAGTAGATCAGGTGAAGAGAATACAGCAGCATCCCACAGCGGAGACAGTCTAGACTAGGAGGGTGTGTGTGTGTGTGTGTGTGTGTGTGTGTGAGTGTGTGTGTGTGTGTGTGTGTGTGTGTGTGTGAGTGTGTGTGTGTGTGTGTGTGTGTGTGTGTGTGTGTGTGTGTGTGTGGGTGTGTAGAGCTCAGCTGCGTACGTGTTTATGAGTGTGTGTGTGTGTGTGTATTTATATGAGTGTGTGTGTGTGTGTGTGTAGATCAGGTGAAGAGAATACAGCAGCATCCCACAGCGGAGACAGTCTACACTAGGAGGGTGTGTGTGTGTGAGTGTGTGTGTGTGTGTGTGTGTGTGTGTGTGAGTGTGTGTGTGTGTGTGTGTGTGTGTGTGTGTGTGAGTGTGTGTGTGTGTGTGTGTGTGAGTGTGTGTGTGTGTGTGTGTGTGAGTGTGTGTGTGTGTGTGTGTGTGTGTGTGTGTGTGTGTGTGTGTGTGTGTGTGGGTGGGTGTGTAGAGCTCAGCTGCGTACGTGTTTATGAGTGTGTGTGTGTGTGTGTATTTATATGAGTGTGTGTGTGTGTGTGTGTGTGTGTGAGCTCAGCTGCGTACGTGTTTATGAGTGTGTGTGTGTGTGTGTGTGTGTAGAGCTCAGCTGCGTACGTGTTTATGAGTGTGTGTGTGTGTGTGTGTGTGTGTGTGTGTGTGTGTGTGTGTTTGTGTTTGTGCAGGGTCAGGGGGACGTCCTGGAGCGGCGGGTCCTTGGAGTGTGGGTGGGAGAACAGGAAGTCAATCATCTCTCCCAACCAATCACGGTCATGTTCAGGAGGACCAACTCCGTGAGTCAGGAAAGCTTATACTCAGCTGTCACTCATCTGTTCCTATTCTGGGTTAGGGTCTGTGTGTGTGTGTGTGTGTGTGTGTGTGTGAGTGTGTGTGTGTGTGTGTGTGTGTGTGTGTGTCTGTCTGTCTGTGTGTGTAACTAGGTGTGTGTGTGTGTGTGTGTGTGTGAGTGTGAGTGTGTGTGTGTGTGTCTGTGTGTCTGTCTGTGTGTGTAACTAGTGATGTGTGAGTGTGTGATAAGATAAGACAGCATGCCAGCACTTTATGTGGGCCTGTGCATCTCGCTTGCTCTCTGTATATGTGTGTGTGTCTACCTGTCCCTCTCTCTCTCTCTGTTTGTATATGTGTGTGTGTGTACGTGTGTGTGTGTGTTAACCCTATTTGGTCACTTTGAAATGAAGGGCCCTAATTTCACTGAAAAGCAATGAGCAAAATCTGTCACGCATGATTTAAAGTTACAGTGTGGCGTGTGGGATCGTCATGCAGTATTTATATATCTGTGGAGTATTTATATATATATGGAGAATTATTATGGAGAGTTATAGTGTGGCATGTGGCGTGTGGGAGTGTCACACATGATCTAGAGTTATAGTGTGGCGTGTGGGAACATTGCTTTGACTCACCCATGTTTGCACTTTTGCTCATAGTATTAAATTAGCTAAATTATTTTAGCAAGTTATTAAATTATATTATATTTAAGTTATATTATATTTATAAATGTACATACAGTATATACTCTATTTCTGGTGGTTTGACTGTTCTCTCCCTTGTACGTCGCTTTGGACAAAAGCGTCTGCTAAATGACTAATGACCCCTGGCTTATACACACACACACACACACACACACTAATGACCCCTGGCTTATAGTACACTTATAGTATATGTGTGTGTGTGTGTGCATGTATATGTATGTGAATGTATGTGTGTGTGTGTGTGACCCCTGGCTTATAGTACACTTATAGTAACCCAGGGTTAGTTTGGGTTGCTTATAGTAACCTAGGGTTAGTTTGGTTACACACATATACAGTGGGGAAAATAAGTATTTGAACCCCTGCCTATTTTTCAAGTTTGGCCACTTGCAAAGAAATGTGTGATCTATAATTGTAATAGTAGGTGTATTTTAACAGTGAGAAACAGAATATCAACAAAAAAATTCAGAAAACTGCATTTTATAACATTTATGACTTAATTTGCATTGGATGCAGAAAATAAGTATTTGGACCCCTAGCAAAACATGACTTAGTACTTGGTGGAATAACCCTTGTTGGCAAGCACAGACGTCCGACTTTTCTTGTAGTTGGTCACCAGGTTTACACACATCTCAGGAGGGATTTTGGTCCACTCCTCTTTGCAGATCCTCTCCAAATCCTTAAGGTTGCGTTTTCAATGGGAAGGAATGAGGGAATGAGGTTCAAGCCCAATATTCCACGTTACATGGCCCCATCCATAGTCCCCTCGATGCAGTGGATTCGTCCTGTACCCTTGGCAGAGAAACAGCCCCAAAGCATAATTTTTCCACCTCCATGCTTGACGGTGGGGATGGTGTTCTTGGGGTCATATTCAGCATTCTTCCCCCTCCAAATGCGACAAATCGAGTTGATGCCAAAGAGCTTGATTTTGGTCTCATCTGACCACATCCTGTCTCCCAATCCTTCTTAGAATCATTCAAGTGTTCATTGGCAAACTTCAGACGGCCCTGTACATGTGCTTCCTTGAGCAGGGGGACCTTGCGAGTGCTGCAGTACTTCAAACCATTACGGCGTAGTGTGTTGCCAATGGTTTTCTTGGTGACTGTGGTCCCAGCTGCCTTGAGATCATTCACAAGCTCACTCTGTGTAGTTCTGGGGTTATTCTGCACCTTTCGGATGATCACCGATACCGAGGGGATATCTTGCATGGAGCCCCAGACCTACAGCGATTGACAGTTGTTTGGTGTTGCTTCCATTTACGAATAATCGCACCAATAGTTGTCTGCTTCTCACCAAGCTGCTTACCCATTTCAGCCTACAATCTGATCTCTGACGTCCTTGGTCAACTCTTTGGTCTTGCCCATGGTGGTGAGGTTGAAGGTGTGAAGTATGATTAAGTTCAAGTCACTTATGCTTGCCTACAGAGTGCTTGCTGGTTCTGCTCCCACCTACCTAAATGCTCTTGTAAGGGCAAATGTTACACCCAGGATGCTGCGCTCTTCTAGTGAGCGTCGTTTGGCACTGCCGTCTGTGCAAGTACGGCAGTCCAGACTATTCTCATTTGTAGTTCCACGTTGGTGGAATGAACTACCCAGCACTACCAGAGCAGGGGCGTCCCTCTCTACCTTTAAGAAGCTTTTGAAGACCCAACTCTTCAGAGAGCACTTCCCGTCCTAACTGGCACTTCGACTAGTGCGTAACTTGCAATTACAGCAGTTACATTTCTGCACTTCTTTTTTCTTTTTATTTCATTTTGTTATATTTCTTATGTAAAGTAGTATTTATTTATTGTTACACCAGGTTCTATTGCTCGTAGCTTGACTATTCTCTCCCTTGTACGTCGCTTTGGACAAAGGCATCTGCTAAATGACTAAATGTAAATGTAAATGTAATGATTCTTTGGACAGGTGTCTTTTATACACGTCACCAGTTAAGATCAGGTGTACCTTGTTAGGCCTAATGAGGACTAATCTGTGTGCTTCTTGGGCACATAACTGGTCATTGGGAGCCAGAATTCTTGCTGTTTGCTTGGGGGTTCAAATACTTATTTTCTGCATCAAATACAAATAAAGTCATAAATGTTATCCAGTTTTCTGGATTTTTTTGTTGATATTCTGTTTCTCACTGTTAAAATACACCTACCATTACAAATATAGATCACACATTTCTTTGCAAGTGGCCAAACTTGCGAAATCGGCAGGGGTTCAAATACTTATTTTCCCCACTGTATATGTGTGTAACCAAACTAACCCTAGGTTACTATAAGCGACACAAACTAACCCTGGGTTACTATAAGTGTACTATAAGCCAGGGGTCATTAGTGTGTGTGTGTGAGTGTGTGTGTGTGTGTGTGTGAGTGTGTGTGTCTGAGTGTGTGTGAGTGAGTGTGTGTGTGTGTGTTGTGTGTGTGTGTGTGTGTGTGGTGTGTGTGTGTGTGTGGTGTGTGTGTGTGTGTGAGAGTGTGTGTGTGAGTGTGTGTGTGTGTGTGTGAGTGTGTGTGTGTGTGTGTGAGTGTGTGTGTCTGAGTGTGTGTGAGTGAGTGTGTGTGTGTGTGTTGTGTGTGTGTGTGTGTGTGTGTGTGGTGTGTGTGTGTGTGTGTGAGAGTGTGTGTGTGAGTGTGTGTGTGTGTGTGTGAGTGTGTGTGTGTGTGAGTGAGTGTGTGTGTGAGTGTGTGTGCATATTGTAATATCTATTGTCTTTCTTTCTCAAGTATACAGCAGGGCTGTGTGTGTTCTGGGATGACAACAGAGGTAAACGTCTCACTAGTGTGTGTGTGTATTATGTATGTGTGTGTGTGTCAGTGTGTGTGTCATTGTGTGTGTGTGTGTCAGTGTGTGTGTGTATGTCAGTGTGTGCGGAAGTGAAGCTTTTGAATGCCAGTCATGACCCCTCCACCCACACTGGAGTGTAGAAGAGAGGCATGTGTGTGTGAGTGTCAGTGTGTGTGTGTGTGTCTATATGAGTGAGTGTGTGTGTGTGTGTGCGGGTGGGTGCATGTGTACTTGTGTGTGTTTATGCATGTGTATTTATGTGCATGTTTGTATGTGTGTGTGTATTCATATAAGTGTGTGTGTGTGTGTGCGTGTGTGTGTGCGGGTGCGT
>NC_045171.1:802062-824562 GCF_900700415.2 Clupea harengus | reverse complement strand
CTGTGTGTGTGTGTGTGTGTGTGTGTGTGTGTGTGTCTATGTGTGTGTGTGTGTGTGTGTCTGTGTGTGTGTCTGTGTGTGTGTGTGTCTGTGTGTGTGTGATTGTGTGTGTCTGTGTGTGTGTGTGTGTGTGTGTGTGTGTGTGTCTGTGTGTGTGTGTGTGTGTCTGTGTGTGTCTGTGTGTGTGTGTGTCTGTGTGTGTGTGTGTCCTCTTTTTCCAGCTGCTGGTTGTCTGAATCGAGTGCAGGCTCTGAGGGTTGGAGAAGTGTGTGCGTTTCAGTGCTGAAATACCTGACTGTGCACGCCTACTTAGGGGCGGTGCTCCTCTTCAACGGTGTGATACTGCTGCTGATTGGCCGTGAGCTGTTGGGGGCGGGACCTCGGGCGGTGCAGGGGCGTGGCCGAGTGTGTCGCGACGCAGTGACCCTGTTGGGCCTCAGCTTTGTTCTGGGCCTACCCTGGGGTTTGGCCCTCTGCTCACACGGTCCCCTCACACACATCGCCACGTACCTCTTCACTGTCCTCAACGGCCTACAGGGTGAGTGCTCTCCCTTTAGAATCTCATCTTACACACACACACACACACACACACACACACACACACACACAGTAGGCTTTAGAATCTCACACAGTAGGCTTTAGAATCTCACACAGTAGCCTTTAGAATCTCACACACACACACACACACATTCACACACACACACACACAGTAGGCTTTAGAATCTCACAGAGTACTGAGACAACAAAATGCAGTTTGGCATCTAACCAGAAGTGCAAAAAAAGCAGCATCTGTGTGTGTGTGATTGTGTGTGTCTGTGTGTGTGTGTGTGCGTGCGTGCGTGCGTGCGTGCGTGCGTGCGTGCGTGCGTGCGTGCGTGCGTGCGTTCGTGTGTGTGTGTGTGTGTGTGTGTGTGTGTTCTCCTCAGGTGTGTTTCTGTTCATGTGGGTTCTAGCGCTCACCTGCAGACGGAACCAGCAGGCCGAGTCCTCCTCAAACACCCAGTCCACTATTAAAATGGGGAAACTGGGAGCCTCATAATGACCCCTGACCCCATCAAGACAGCAGTCCTGACCTGTGACCCCTGACCCCATCAAGACAGCAGTCCTCACCGTGACCCCTGACCCCATCAAGACAGCAGTCCTGACCTCTGACCCCATCAAGACAGCAGTCCTCACCGTGACCTCTGACCCCTGACCCCATCAAGACAGCAGTCCTCACCGTGACCTCTGACCCCATCAAGACAGCAGTCCTCACCGTGACCTCTGACCCCATCAAGACAGCAGTCCTCACCGTGACCTCTGACCCCATCAAGACAGCAGTCCTCACCGTGACCCCTGACCCCATCAAGACAGCAGTCCTGACCTCTGACCTCTGACCCCATCAAGACAGCAGTCCTCACTCTGACCTCTGACCTCTGACCCCATCAAGACAGCAGTCCTCACCTCTGACCCCTGACCCCATCAAGACAGCAGTCCCGACCGTGACCTCTGACCCCATCAAGACAGCAGTGGGATGCTGGGAATAGACGACACAATGCAGAAATGTTAATATGAAAGAAGCAGCAAAGAAGCCTTGAGACAATTCTATTAATAAATGAATAATATTCAATTGAATTGCTAATATGACAACAGCAGTGTTAATGTGAGAACAACAACAACAACAACAGCAGCAGCAGCAGTGTTACTATGACAACAGGAGTGTTAATATGACAACAGCAGCAGCAGTGTTAATATGAGAACAAACAACAACAACAGCAGCAGTGTTAATATGACAACAACAACAACAACAACAACAACAACAGCAGAACAACAGCAGCAGCAGTGTTACTATGACAACAACAACAGCAGTGTTAATATGAGAACAGCAGCAGCAGTGTTAATGTGACAACAACAACAGCAACAACAGCAGTGTTAATGTGACAACAACAGCAACAGTTTTAATATGAGAACAACAACAACAACAGCAGCAGTGTTAATATGAGAACAACAACAGCAGCAGTGTTACTATGACAACAACAGCAGCAGTGTTAATATGAGAACAACAACAGCAGCAGTGTTACTATGACAACAGCAGCAGTGTTAATATGATAAGAGTAATACAATCAACTGTTCCAATTTTCCCAAATAAAAAGTTCAAATGTGTATGATATGTTTGCCAATATCGTGTACTTACTTACACTTCACCCATCCAGCCCTAACTTTAACCCACATGGCATGATTGTAGTCCTAACCCTCATAACAAATTGGCTTCTTATCTCGAAACTCAAATTATTAAATATTTTTCGAGACACTGTTAGAAGTTCAAATTGAGACCAAATACTTTCCTCACTTCTCTCAAAGTTTAAGGACAATTTTCAAAAAATACATATGGCAAACATTTTGAAAAACTAAATAACAAAGAAATGTTTACACATCACGCCTGATGGAGATCATTATGAAACACTGTTAATGACTTCAGAATATATTAATCAAGTGCCTTGTATTAACCTTGTGTGAATTATGTGCTTTTGTAAGTAGGAACATGGCCTTTCTGTGTTTCTGTGTGTATGTAACTTAGATTATTAGGTGCCACTTGGTCTGCATATGTGCAAGAGCAGTGTTGTGCAAGTTCACACCTCTCATGAACTAGTTCAAAGTTCAGTTCATACAAGTAAACATGAATAGTTCACGTTCATCGTTCACCATTTAAATTCTGAACTAGTTCTTTGTTCAGTTAATTTCATAATTTGAAGGTGGAAAGTGAGAATGAAAGACTAACAGTAACTTGTTTTTTTTTTTTTAAAGAAAACTTTATCCATCACTACCTCTTGGCTAAAACTGTACTTACATTTACATTTAGTCATTTAGCAGACGCTTTTATCCGAAGCGACTTACAAGGATGTATATACATTTTTACTGATGGCACACTGCACATCAGGAGCAATTAGGGGTTCAGTGTCTTGCTCAAGGACGCTTCAACAGAAAATTGAACTAACAACCTTCTGATTACTAAACGACTTTTCTACCTCCTGTACCACTGTCGCCCCATACTTCATGTGTATCAATTACTGTCGGAATCTTTGTCAGACAGTGTTTAAAAATCCCGCAAATAATAATAAAGTGCATCGGATGTAGTCGCTGAGTCTGCGTCTCTCCTTTCACTTGCCATTTTTATGTGAGACCGAGAGCTGTTGTCTTGGAATACGTTGCTTGTTTGGTCTACATGTGTGTGCGATGAATCATGGGTAACGTAGTGCGAAGTCGAGTTGGTTTGGTTTAGGTGAGGCTACATCGCACTGAGCAACGACATGGTGCAAGCATTCGATGTAGACCAAAATGATCCCATGTATTCCCAAGCACTGCCTATTCATGAACATACACATGTGTGACTGTGTGAATAAAGAGTGATGTGTGTGTGTGTGTGTGTTTGTGTGTGTGTGTGTGTGTTTGTGTGACTGTGACTGTGTGAATAAAGAGTGCAAAGCAACAATATGAATACAAATAAATAAAAAAAGACATGAGGTTAACGGTCGTGAAATCTCATCAGTCAGTCACTCCCTTTGATAACTTTTGATTAACTATTCATGACAGTTCCTGGAAGCCTTCTGTTGTGATGGACCACTGGACCACTGGTTGCCGTCGGAGTCGGAGCTGATGTTGTGATGGACCACTGGTAGCCGTGTGTGTGAGTGAGTGTGTGTGTGTGTGTGTGCGTGCGTGTGTGTGCGTGTGTGTGCGTGTGTGTGCGTGTGTGTGCGTGTGTGTGCGTGTGTGTGTGTGTGTGTGTGTGTGTGTGTGTGTGTGTGTGTGTACCACTGGTAGCCGTCAGAGACACCTGGCTCTTTAGTGCCCAGCTGAGATGTGCGAGTTAATCCGTATGTCTGCTGAGGAGGAGCTTTCAAAGTAGACAGCGTCTCTTCTCAGGAGAAGGAAGCCAACATGTATGCAACAATATGCAACAAACGAAAAGGTTGGTCAACAAACAAACAAACTGTAACCCTAACCTAACGATAACAAAACGACAGGGGCGACAGTGGTACAGGGGGGTAGAGAAGTCGTTTAGTAATCAGAAGGTTGCTAGAAGGTTCGATTCCCTGTCGAAGCGTCCTTGAGCAAGACACTGAACCCCTAATTGCTCCTGATGTGCAGTGTGCCATCAGTGTAAAATGTAAAATGTGTATACAATGTGTAAGTCGCTTTGGATAAAAGCGTCTGCTAAATGTAAATGTAAACAAAACAGAAAAACAACATCTCCCATGATGCCCATGTCAAGCAGAAAGGAGAAAATAGGATTGGCACAGAAAACCCCACTTGTTAGATAGATAGATAGATAGATAGATAGATAGATGGATACTTTATTAATCCCGAGGGATTGTGTGTGCTTGGGTTAGGGTTAGGTGAAAAGGAAGATTGGGTTCATTTTGGCCTTGGCCATGGTTGTGCTGGCCAATCCTGAGTTAAAAACACCCTGGTGAACAAAAATAACCTTATTAATGTGTAATGTGTGTGTGTGTGTGTGTGTGTGTGGGGGGGAGGGGGGGGGTTTGGTCACAGAAGGAATGGTGGCCAACGGAAATGAAAAGGGTCATTAAGGTTGGTGAGAAATGGGGGATGGACTGAGGTGGGAAGTGAAATAAAATGGAGGCCAAAAGGAAGTGAAAGAGTCAGTAGATAAAAATAAGTGGGAATGGGGTTAACCAGAGGGGTGTGGCTCAGGATAGTTTGGCTCTCGTCGGCCAATCCTCGTCTTCCAAATCCGTTAGCGATCCATTAGACGAATCCAATCCAGCTGCAGAGCGCTAATGGACATAGCCAATCACGGCGCTCCTCTCGATTAGCGTGAAACTTGCCTTGAACTTGTGAAATGGATTTAATACAAAGTTCAGTCAATATTTCAGAACCTAAATAAATGCACAGCTCATACAAAAACAGCAGTGGGGCACAATATATGTTCTCTCATAACTGAAAACTGCCTGTCATAAGGCCGATATTATATCAGCTCAGAGACGCAAATAACATCAAACACATCACTCACTCACGTCCTCAATTCTGAAACCATTAAGGTGATCATCAAAATACATTGTGATAACTTTAGTAATCAAAAGAAATGAATCATCATCTTTGATTATGATATTGACCATTTTTTGGAACATAGGCATTTCATCTTAGGTACTCGTAAAGACAAACATTCCAATGCAGTATTCTGTTCCATAGTTTCTCACCCATAAAGTAGTGGAGACCTCAAGACCTCATTTAGAACCTCAACACCTCACTACCATTTAGAACCTCAACACCTCACTACCATTTAGAACCTCAACAGGACCTAATAGGACCTAATTCGCTTTTCTATTAACGCCTTTATCTCCTCAAGACTGAACTTATCAGGCTTTTCTCGGGGATTGAACCCGAGATGCTGGATGTGGGGAACCAGCGCTTAGCCCAGTGTGCTAATGAGAGGACCCAATGGCAGGATGATGTTCTCAATGGTTCTTTTATTGAGAAACAAACACACAGATGATAATCCAAAAGCACAGAGGATATGAACAGGGCAAAAGGCCATAAACTAAAGCAGCTACTAAAAGTGTAGCTATGAGCGGAACTACGCCCTAGCAGCGAGAGGCGATGCTTGAGAGCAACGCAACAAAAAGCAGTACGAGAACTGCACAGTGAACAAACCTTAAACTCGCGCTAGGCATAGCAAGGAAAACACTAACGACCCGATGAGGGCCACAGAGATTAGCCAGGTATTTATATCCTGGCTAATAGAGAGAAGTGACAATCACAAAAAACGCAAGACAGGTGAGAGCACACAATGGGGAACAGGTGAGAACACAAATCACAATGGGGAACAGGTGAGGGCACACAAAGACAACAAAGGCACATGTGGACACAAATAAGTCCATGATGTCCTTTGGCCACCAGATGCCGCCAATGTGCCAAATGGTTGCCCGAAGTCGTGACAGAACTATTGTAATTCGCTTTTCTATTATCGCCTTTATCTCCTCAAGACTGAACTATTGTAATTCGCTTTTCTATGGGATCACTGGCAAGAACATCCAGAAGCTGCAATACATCCAAAACAGCGCTGCCAGGATCCTGATGAAGGTTCCGGAAATATGAGCACATAACACCAATATTACACTCACTACACTGGCTCCCTGTCTCTTTCCGGATTGACTACAAAGTCCTTATACTCACCCATACTTGCATACATGGGCATGCACCTCCCTACCTGCAAGAATTAATTACTCGCCAAACCTCCACCTGCACCCTCAGGTCTTCAAACAGCTCGCTCCTCCGCGTCCCCAAAACAAAGCTCCGCACCATGGGCGACCGGGCCTTTTGCTCGGCAGCGCCACGCTTATGGAACAGCCTTGCTGACCACCTAAGGGCAACGCAGACGCTGGACTCCTTTAAAGCTGGACTAAAAAATTTTTTATTCAGGAAGGCCTTGTGTTAAATCTTATGTTAAAATGTTAAAACGTTTTCTATTATGCTTATGTCAACTAATTTTTATTTTATTGTATTATTATAGTTAGTTTATAATATGTTGGCACTCTGAGATTCTTCTGAATGAAGAGTGCATTACAGATAAAATGAATTATTATTATTATTATTATTACCTGATCCCACACACCAGATCCCACACACACACACACACACACACACACCTGCCACTCACCCAATTACACAATCACCTGCACCTGTCACCCACTCCATATAACCTCCTCACTTCCATCACTCCTAGTCAGATCTCATTCCCACACTAGGTTTTTCGTTGGTCTGCCGATCCAACGACCCGGGGTCAATGTCGGAGATAGAGCTGATGTGTGTGTGTGTGTGTGTGTGTGTGTGTGTGTGTGTTTGTCTGACTGTGTGACTGTGTGAATAAAGAGTGCAAAGCAACAATATAAAAAGAAAAGAAAAAAAGACATGAGGTTAACGGTCGTAAAATCTCATCAGTCACTCACTCCCTTTAATAACTTTTGATTAACTATTCATGACATTCATGTTCCTGGATGCCTGATGTTGTGATGGACCACTGAACCACTGGTAGCCGTCGGAGACAGAGCTGATGTTGTGATGGTGTGTGTGTGTGTGTGTGTGTGTGTGTGTGTGTGTGTGCATGTGTGTGTGTGTTCATCCGTATGTCTGCTGAGGAGGAGCTGTCAGGGCCTCACACCATATGAACGCGCTCAATGTGTGTGTGTGTGTGAGTGTGTGTGTGTGTGTGTGTGTGTGTGTGTGTGTGCGTGTGTGTGTGTGTTCTTCCGTATGTCTGCTGAGGAGGTCCTGTCTGGGCCTCACACCATATGAACGCGCTCAGTGTGTGTGTGTGTGTGTGTGTGTGTGTGTGTGTGTGTGTGTCAGTGGTGGAGGAAGTACTGAAGTTTAGTACTTAAGTAAAAGTACAAGTACCCAGGAAAATAAAAGTAAAAGTAAAAGTAAAAGTACTACATCAACAATCCTACTTAAGTAAAAGTAAAAAGTACTTACTTTTAAATTTACTTTAAGTATTAAAAGTAAAAGTACTCACGCAATGGGTTGTCTCTCAATGTCTAGGCTGTGCCATTTTGATGAAGAAATAGCTATTGGTAATACATGCCTCTACAGATGTCACTACTAGTAATAATTATAAGCAACAACATTTGTTAATTGGAAAGGTTGGTGTACTTACAATTCTGCGGATGACAAGTTATCTACCAGGGAATATTTGTTAAGTTAATACCATTAAGCCAAACCAATAAAGACACCATTTAATTTTGTTTTATTGTAAACGTGTAAAAAAGGGAAACATGGAACATGAAAAACAAATGTAATTGTAAAACTGGACAGAACAAGGCGCGCTAGCTTGACATAGTCAACCTACCAGCTTTATCTTACCACTACGTTAAATATATAATGAAGATACAATCATGTTTTTTGATGCTATTGCTGTCAACATGCATTTCACTAGATAACATTATAATAACATGTCAGTAAACAAATTAAATAGATATATCAATATTCAAAAGTCGGGGACATTAACTTAGCATATCAATCACTCTGCTTACCTCGATATGCTACTTTAAATTTGAGGGCGAATTATTGAAGGCTAGCAACTCCTTTTTTTGAGGGAGACAGGAAACGCATTGAAACCTCCAGGAGTCATTCTTGGGGCCTTTGAACTCGAACATATCTTTCAAATAGGGCCAAGGGTGGCTCATATCAGAGTGCTCAGTTCAGGCCGACTCTGGATACATGTTGAATAGGCAGTAGTCAGGCTGTCTGTTGCATGTTCAGGTATAACCGGCAAAGCTACCGCTAGTGCTGCTGCCAAAGGCGCACTCTGATATCATTGGAGTTGATAGAGCCACCTGATTGGTTTAAACTTCCAAAACAGCAACCCAATCCATAGTTTTGTGTAGGCAACATTTTGGCGAAACTGTGTTCATAAAATGTAACGAGTAACAACACATATTGTAGAAATGTAGCGGAGTAAAAGTATAGATAATAGCAAAAAAATGTAATGGAGTAAAAGTAAAAAGTATACACTATTATTTTTACTTAAGTAAAGTACAGATACGTAAAAAATTACTTAAGTACAGTAACGAAGTAAAAATACTTCGTTACATTCCACCACTGGTGTGTGTGTGCGTGTGTGCGTGTGTGTGCGTGTGTGTGTGATATAGTATATCTCACTCTATATCACAGTGTCATATAGAGTGGTACTGCGAGGACCACCACTGCCATCTATATAGAGTGGTACTGTGCAGCTGCCTAAAGCTGAACTTACCAAAACACACACATGCACTTGGACAGGAGTACACATACACACGCCCTCAAACACATCCTCTCTCTCTCTGTCTGTGTCACACGCACACACACACTCATTCACACATACGTACACACATTCAAACACTCATCCACACATTCACACAGTCCCACACACTCACACAGACCCATACACACACATTTATACAGTCACACACATTCACACAAACATATTCACAGACTCTCTCACACACACACACACGCACACACACACACACTCTCTCTCATATTCACACAGAGTCAAACACACTATCACATTCTCACACACACACACACACACACACACTCTCACACAGTCAAATACACACTCTCACATTCACACACAGTCAAATACACTCTCACATTCTCACACAAACAAACATTCACACAAACATATTCACACACTCACATTCAGACACACTAACTCACGTACACTCGCACACATTCACACACTCTCATATTCTCTCAGGCTCGTTTCTAGGGGTATTTTATTAAAGGGGCTCGTGTCTATGGGTATTTTATTAAAGGGGCTCGTGTCGAGGGGGCTCGTGTCTATGGGTATTTTATTAAAGGGGCTCGTGTCTAGGGGTATTATATTAAAGGCGCTCGTGTCTAGGGGTATTAAGGAGTTTGACGGACTGGTGACTCAAGGTGCAGCTGTTGGTGTACAGGGAGAAGAGTAGAGGGGAAAGAACACAGCCCTGAGGGGAACCCGTGCTTACCCCAGCCTAACGTGTTGCCTCCTGTCAGACAGGAAGTCTGTGATCCACCTGCAGGTGGATTCAGGCACACTCAGCTGGGAGAGCTTGTCCTGTAGCAGATCCGGAATGATTGTGTTGAAGGCAGAGCTGAAGTCCACAAACAGGATCCTGGCGTAGGTGAAGTGAAGGGCCATGTTAACTGCGTCGTCTGTAGACCTGTTGGCTCTGTAGGCAAACTGCAGGGGGTCCAGGAGAGGGTCAGTGATGGCTTCGAAGTGAAGCAGCACAAGGCGCTCAAATGCCTTCATCACGACAGAGGTCAGGGCGATGGGTCTGTAATCATTGAGTCCAGTGATCTTAGTTATTTTGGGGACGGGGATGATGGTGGTCTTGAAACAGGCTGGTACGTGGCATATCTCTAGTGACGTGTTAAAGATGTCTGTGAACACCAGAGACAGCTGATCAGCACAGTGCTTCAGGATTGATGGAGAGACAGAGTCTGGCCCGGCTGCTTTGCGGGGGTTCTGTCTCTTGAATAGACTGTTGACGTCCCTCTCCATGATGGAGAGTCGTCACTGTGGAGGGGGAGGAGGGAGGGGGCTCTGAGGTGGGCAGTTGGTGTGTGTGTGAGTGTGTGTGTGCTGGTCCAAAGGGAGTGTGTGTGTGTGCGTCTGTATGTGTGTGTGTGTGTGTGTGTGTGTGTGTGTGTGTCCGGGTGCAAAGTCTTCTGAGCATGTGTGAAGGCAGGTTATAACCAGTTCTTGAGTATGGGGAGTGTGAGCGGTTGAGAAGGAAATATTCATACACACTCAGTTGTCAGTTTATTAGGAACACTGCGACAAAACTAATATACCACAGCTAAAATAAATCAGTTTATTAGGAACTAGGGCTGGGCAACGATTAAAAATTTTAATCGCGATTAATCGCATGATGTCCCTGATTAATCACGATTGATAGCATTTGTATACGCAAAATCCAATAATTAATTCAAAAGTAGTGTATAGCGCACTTTTATTTAAAATGTTCTGCCATATGAACGAAAGTGCCATAACATTTGTTGTGCAAACACTTTTAACATCAGCATTTAAAAAAATTCAAAATTAAAGCTCATTGCCACTGCCAGGGCATTAATGTTATCCTGTTTGTTTTAAAAAAGAAAAAAACTGGCAAAAAAATCCTGAGCCACAATCATATCATTAAAACAGGCAAGTTATGAGGTAACAGCAGAAACATTTTACTTTCATCAGGGAGCAGCATAACCAGTCTATGTTCAGTACCAAATGTCCCTGAGTGAGAAACCAGAAAACACTTTCAGTGCAGTTTGTCAATTCCTAGAACTTGACACTGTTATTTTAAATGTACTGCCATATGAACTAAAGTGCCATAACATTTGTTGTGCAAACACTTAACGTCAGCATTGTAGTAGCAGTTAAATAAAATAAATACGTTGTGTAATTCATAACTTAAACAATGTTATCAAAACAAACACAAAACTAAAGCTTATTGCCACTGCCAAGGCATTAATGTTAGAGTGTGGTGAAGCACCAAAAAGTTCACTGCTGGCAGTTACTCTGCTGTACGTAGTCTGCCGAAGCCTCCCTCCACTGTCTGTTTCGTTGAATGATTTGCAATTATCACATGTATGTATATATGTCTTTGGCGATTTTAGCCTAACTATCGAGATTCTAAGTAACATGGAGACCCAACTTAGTTTGGTACTCCACGTAGATCATAAACCCTTGAATATACAAACGACTCAATTAAATCGGTTGAGAAATGTAAACGCTATAGCGCTTTTTATCCAGCTCCACCGCAACTCCAACGTTCACTTGCGTTTGTTTACAGTCCAGCCTTTACCTTCCCAAGATGGCGGCGAGTTGGCACGTCGCAGCAATCATAATTGTTACGGCCTGGCCGGCTCGTGACCGAAACAATAACGTTTGGAGGCAGATAACAACGGTTTTCTACAAAAGTTACACGTTTATTCAGTCCACACAATTCATAACTCAAAGGCGACGTGTCTAGGGGTTATATGTCCAACGCTGCATGCCAGCTCGAGAGAGAGAAAGAGACAGGTGTCCACTGGTCCTTTATACTCCACACCTCCCCAGGTGTGGATAATCAGTCCATTAATGACGCTCATCGTCCCCACTGTAGCCTGCAGGCCACGCATGGCCACTGCAATGTCTGCAGGGGCGCAGGGGGTCGTAACAATAATCATATATAATATATGTCTATGGCAGCAATGCCCTTCTCCATCTTTATTTATCCACCCATTCTTTTCTTTTCCGGTTCCGCAGCAGTCAGCAGCAGACATTTACAAAATAAAAGCCTGTGAGCAACAGACTTTTACAATAATAAAATAAATAATAAAACCTGCGTTAACGCGCGATAAAATAATTGTCAGCGTTATTTAATTGATGCGTTAACGCAATAATAACGCGTTAACATGCCCAGCCCTATTAGGAACACAAAACTAATATACCACAGCTAAAATAAATCAGTTTATTAGGAACACAAAACTAATATACCACAGCTAAAATAAATCAGTTTATTAGGAACACAAAACTAATATACCACAGCTAAAATAAATCAGTTTATTAGGAAAACAAAACTAATATTCCAGAGCTAAAATAAATCAGTTTATTAGGAACACAAAACTAATATACCACAGCTAAAATAAATCAGTTTATTAGGAACACTCTGACAAAACTAATATACCACAGCTAAAATAAATCAGTTTATTAGGAACACTCTGACAAAACTAATATACCACAGCTAAAATAAATCAGTTTATTAGGAACACAAAACTAATATACCACAGCTAAAATAAATCAGTTTATTAGGAACACTGTGACAAAACTAATATACCACAGCTAAAATAAATCAGTTTATTAGGAACACTGTGACAAAACTAATATACCACAGCTAAAATAAATCAGTTTATTAGGAACACTGTGACAAAAGTAATATACCACAGCTCAAATAAATCAGTTTATTAGGAACACAAAACTAATATTCCACAGCTAAAATGAATCAGTTTATTAGGAACACTGACAAAACTAATATACCACAGCTAAAATAAATCAGTTTATTTATTAAATCAATCTTAGCTTCATGAAGGTCATAATATTCAGTGTTTGTTTAAGCTAATTTAGAGAGCTGTTGATTTAGCTGTGTGTTTATTTTGGAGGCTACAGTTGGTGGTGCTGTTGAATTCTACTTACACCTATTTCTTTTATTTTGACCAGACCCTTTCAGTCACGAGGCTAGGCCAAGTAACACAAACACCTTCATGTTTAATTCAATACAGTTTAGCACCACAAACTACAGCCTCCAACTGTCACAGAACGAACAGACTTCGAGATGGTTGGAACAGAGTTTATTGCAAACGGAGATAGCCAGGAACACACAGGACAGAAAACAGGGTGCAGACACAGAGATGCTGATACGAACACAGAGAGGCTGTGGGAGAATCCTCAACCACACAGTCACAACCCTCGGAGGGGCGCAGGCTCGTAGCTCTGCCGAGAACTGAGAAAGCTGGCGATCTGAGCGCAGAAAGGAACTAAGCAGAGGCAACCTCTGAGCTAACTAAACTATAACTTAAACGCCGTTGCGGCAAACAAAACACGAGTCACACTCGGCAAGGCACAAACGAAACAAGAACAAAGACTAATACAGAAACGGTAACTAAGGCTAAGAACGTAACAAATACAAACTCTGACAGGAGCGAAAGTAATCCACATGAGAGTTCAGTCAAGGTTAATCCGTTGAAGTGCGATACCAGAAACCTGAGTGAAGGGAGTGTGAGGTATCTGTAGGGGCTGTGACAGATGTGGGTGATTATGAACCCGGTGAATGTAAACGCGGTGCAGGTGAGTGAGGCTACAGGTGTACGTGATCAGTATTCCGGTGAGTGAAGCGAGAGAGTGGAACAGGTGTATGTGCTTGTGTGATTGGGGACCTGAATGCAGCTGATGAGCGTGCAGCTGGGAGAGTTAGTGAGCTGAAGGGGGCGTGGCCGGAGCAGAGCTCCGCAGGAACCTGACACCAACATCATCAGTTGAATCGTCACGTCTCTGAAACTGTTTCAACAGAAACTAAACATTATTTCAATCATGAAGAGGGATTTATGGCAGGACTGTGGTATTGGACTACATCAGTTATCGCTAGGTGTACTTAATAAACTGGCAACTGAGTGTATACATAAATATATATATGTGTGTGTGTGTGTGTGTGTGTGTGTGTGTGTGTGAGAGAGAGAGTGTGTGTGTGAGTGTGTGTGTGTGTGTGTGTGTGTGTGTGTGTGTGTGTGTGCACATGCGTGTGTTATATGCTGACGTTGTTCTTATACAGTAGATAAAATGTGTCAGTGAATGTGAGTGTGTGTGAGTGAGTAAATGTGTGAGTGAATGTGATCCTGCATTCATGTAATTATCACGTATATAATTATGATTATTATGTTCCGTATGAAATGAAGTCTCAGTTATCTGTGTCTAAATATTCTCATGTCATGTCACGCCCAGCTGTTCATAAGGACTGAATGAGGTTCATTCCTACAGATTCTGTCTCTGATAAAAGATGTGATTGATATCAGGTGTTTTGGCTTTCATCAGAGGTTTATTTATACAGCAGAAAACATCATTAAAGGTCATGTGGCCAAGTGTACCAATACAAGAGTTATAAAAGGTTTATTTATCCAGCAGAAAACATCATTAAAGGTCATGTGGCCAAGTGTACCAATACAAGAGTTATAAAAGAGAAAAGAATTAAACCTAACCGGCTCCATCTATTGTCACCTATGTTCTGGGTCATAAGGGCTGACTGTGTGTGTGTGTGTGTGTGTGTGTGTGTGTGTGTGTGTGTGTGTTCTCACCTATGCTCTGGGTCATAAGGGCTGACTGTCTGTGTGTGTGTGTGTGTGTGTGTGTGTGTGTTCTCACCTATGGTCTGGGTCATAAGGGCTGACTGTGTGTGTGTGTGTGTGTGTGTGTGTGTGTTCTCACCTATGCTCTGGGTCATAAGGACTGACTGTCTCTGTGTGTGTGTGTGTGTGTGTGTGTGTGTTCTCACCTATGCTCTGGGTCATAAGGGCTGACTGTCTAAGCCACGACCCGTCATTAAATATCATCATTTTATATCCTGACTGTGCACCCCCCCCCCCCACATTGACACACACACACACACACACACACATATTAGAGTATTAGGGCACATTGAATGGCAGCATTTTAAAACATACTGGATCATTATAACGGTATTAATAAAGAAACAGAGGAACACATTTCATTGGGGGGTCAATTTTTGGATGAATACAGTCTCATTCAGATTTACTGTCATGGTACATAATATTGTGGTTGTCATATAAAACCAGATATCAGAACATGTATGCAATAACAGAGGGATTAAACGCTTGGCAGTGTTTCCCCTACTATTTAAACAGAACGTACTCCCATGTCCGCACCGAAAATTCAGAAATAGATCTGGCTTCCATTTTTTATCATTTTCCGCGAGTTGTGCGTGGCCCTTTTTACATAGAGTCTGGTAATAAATCTATGAAATGTAATGACAATTATTTATTTTGCTATGAATAATGAAGGAAGCAATAAATCCAATTATTTCCCAAACCCTCGCTGTTGCCATGGAGATTTATCGATACTTTCTGTTTGAAAATAAGATAGCAGCTAGTGTTGAAGAAATGATGACTTGAAATTGGACGACTTTAAATGAATATGTGAAATTGAAACAACATCAACACCTATACGGATAAAATAAATAAACAAGGATAGCAAAACAGATTGATAAGCATAGAATGAGAACGGCAGAAACGCAGGCAGGACGTCAGATGACGAGACAGATCACAGTGACACAGGCTGTTTTTTTCCGTCATATGTGAAGGCTGAGACATTCATTACATTTTATTCAGTCTTACCAATGGTCCTTTTATAATGCCAACAGGTGCACTTCGTTGTGGATAAGTAAAGCCTATTTTGCTCCATTTTTGTAGTCCTGGTAATCTTTTGTTTGGCATATTGGTAAGGTTATTTAGAGGACCATTTCTCAATGGGGTTTGTTCTTGATGAAAGAATGTTTGTTTATTAATCAGTTATTTTTCAACAAATAACTCTAATTACAAAGAGGAAAATTCGCCACTTTTTTTCGCAACTCTCACTTGCTCCGGCAATTTCATCGCAACAAACACCTAAAAACACAGCAACTTTCATTGCAACTTTTTGAAAAGCTCAGGCGAAATCAGGAATTTTAGGCCGCAACTATCTCAAAAAATGTTCTTCCAGAAGCCCAGAAAGATACACTGCAGTGACAAAAGCTGCACACTTTGTGGATAATTGTCAAAAGTGTCCCGATTTTTAGTTCAATGTACAGTTCAAATAATTGTTTAGTTGTTATATTGACTGCTGTCATTAAAAGAAACACATGAACACCATGATTCCTTTAAGTGTTTGTGTCAGTGGCCCAGCTGCTGGATCCTTACGTGTGAGTGATGTGTGTGTGTGTGTGTGTGTGTGTGTGTGTGTGTGTGTGTGTGTGTGTGAGTGTGTGTGTGTGTGTGTGTGTGTGTGTGTGTGTGAAGTGTTAAACGTGCTGCTGGCAGACATGTCAGTCACAACAGCTTCACTGATGTTCCAGGATTTAGCAAAAACCCAGGGTAGAGTGTGTGGGTGAATGTGGTCTGGACTCTGTGCAGGAGGGTCATTGTGTCAGAGATGCTGTAGAAGGCCAGAGTTCCTGCCCTGTGATCCACATACACTCCTATTGTTTTTTTTTTCTTTCTTTTTTGTTTTTTTTGGAGCTGGACACTAGAGGGAGTTTAGTCCCTTTATTATTGTGAGTGAAATAGTAGCAGCTGCTGCAGAGACTCAGACTCCAGGACTGATTACCTCCGAACACACACTCACCACCCCCTCCTCTCCTGCTGATGCTTTTATATGAGACTGATATATAAACACACTCCCCACTCCACTCAACCTCCCAGTAGCAGCGTCCAGACACACCCTCTCTACACAGCACCTGCTTCCACGCATTAAATCTCTCTGGATGATCAGAATATGACTGGACCTCTTTTCTCCTCTCCACCCTCCTGTTCCCCTAAGACAGATGGAGTTCTCTGTGTGCTGTGTTTGGATCCAGTGTGAAGTGACAGGAGTCTGATGGAGGAGAAGACAGGACAAACTTAGGTATTCACATGTGTTAGGTGTGTATGCAGGGTGCGATTTGTTGGGGGGGATTTCCCCCCCCTCTGGTTTTTACATCCCTACATCGCCGTGAGGGCCCTGAGGTCTATGAGGCTTGCTGACGGCGTGAACACAAAATGCCTGAAAGAGGAACTTGACTACATGCACGCATTTAAAGGGGTGAATATCTGCCAGCCCAGCGATGGAGATCGATAGAGGGCAAGTGCGTTTCACCACCATTTCTTTATCTCCCTGGCAGACAACAAAGAGCGCAGGCTAGACGACAATGGAATAATTGCTGCTTGTGTTGCGCTAAACCCCTCAAGCTGGCCAACAGACGAAGACGAGCGCATGGTGTTTGGGGATGACAAACTTGTCACCATTCAAAAAACTCTTGCTGCAGAGGTCTCAGACATCCCTTTGCTTCTGAAAGAGTTTCGTGAATATAAATGCCACGGAGTCCAAGGAGACAATCTCCGCCAAGTGTTTTCTGCCGTCTTCACGCCCCCCGTGTCAACAGCTGAGTGCGAACGTGGATTTAGTGCCATGAATCACATCCTCACTGATGAGCGCAACAGAATGAACGTGTCCACACTGAACGGTCTTCTTTTCATCGCTGTTAATGGGCCAGACGTGCGTTCGTTCCCTGCTCAGAAGTTCGCAGAGATGTGGATAAAAGAAGGGCGACACGCTGCAGATGATGCGCCAACAGGAAAGCTGAAAAGGCCACATGAAGTCCGACATCAGAGCAAATGATTTACTTAGTCTTATTAGGTGAATTATTTAAACATGCTGTGAAATCTTAATTGATTAGGTTTTGTTTTACAGTCTGATTGAGACCGTTGGTCTTATGTTCGTGTGATCGGCCCCTATCCGTTGTCCTGAAACTTAATTAGGCATCATGGCATAAGACAAAACAAGAAAAATACATTAAATATCACATCGTATGTATCACATGTTGCAGTTCACAATCTTTTAGGATATTGGTGAAATTTCATGAAATAAATGCAACAATTTTTGACTCCGTTACATATTTGATCCTGATTTGTATATACTAAATCTTGTTATTTGAACACACTGAGTACAACTTGTATTGCCCCTTTAAGAAACTCGGTTTAGTTGGCATCTCTCCTTTTAGTCTTCAGTTTGAAGTTGCTGATCTGAAGAGAGGTATGTCAAAGAAACTAAACGTATATTTATAAGTGATAAACCCTCAAAGTCATGGTATAATGATGATTGGTTTTCAGTGGAATACGCTGTTTTAACGTATTCCTACCAAACTATTTAATGGGATGCTATGGAGCAGTTAACCTGGCTATTAACTATCCTAGCTATCTCTAGCTGAGGGAACCATCTTAACAGTTTGCAGTTGCCTGTGTGTGATTAACTCATGTTAAGATGTGTGAATATGAACTTGTGAACAAAAACTTGTTAATATGAAGCTGCACAGGCACCCTGAGGGGTAACCATAGCAACCCAGAAACTCAATGTTCGCTGAAAAGTTTAATTTCCCAAAATCAGCTCACCAATAAGTCTTGAATTCAAAGTGATCACAACTTTTAGTGTAGACGGAAGGGCTAAACGGAGAAATATTTGTGAGTTTCTATATTTACCCGGGTTAGTTTGCTGTAACCTCGTGAACCAAAAGGTCTTATTCTAATTTTAACTCATCATTCATGGTGGCAGGAACACGCAGGCTCTTTCTTCCCTATTTTAGCGGTGCGCTATTAACACTAATGGGCGGGGTTAGGCACTGATGACGCGACGAGGTTCTTGTTTGATAAATATGATGCAAAATACCGTGCGGTTTGGCAAATATAGTGCACGTTTACAGTGGGGAAAATAAGTATTTGAACCCCTGCCGATTTCGCAAGTTTGGCCACTTGCAAAGAAATGTGTGATCTATAATTGTAATGGTAGGTGTATTTTAACAGTGAGAAATAGAATATCAACAAACAAATCCAGAAAACTGCATTTTATAACATTTATGACTTTATTTGTATTTGATGCAGAAAATAAGTATTTGAACCCCTAAGCAAACAGCAAGAATTCTGGCTCCCAATGACCAGTTATGTGCCCAAGAAGCACACAGATTAGTCCTCATTAGGCCTAACAAGGTACACCTTATCTCAACTGGTGACGTGTATAAAAGAAACCTGTCCAAAGAATCATACTTCACACCTTCAACCTCACCACCATGGGCAAGACCAAAGAGTTGACCAAGGACGTCAGAGATAAGATTGTAGACCTGCACAAGGCTGGAATGGGTTACAAAACCATCGGCAAGCAGCTTGGTGAGAAGCAGACAACTATTGGTGCGATTATTCGTAAATGGAAGCAACGCCAAACAACTTTCAATCGCTCTAGGTCTGGGGCTCCATGCAAGATATCCCCTCGTGTGGTATCGGTGATCATCCGAAAGGTGCAGAATAACCCCAGAACTACACAGGGGGAGCTTGTGAATGATCTCAAGGCAGCTGGGACCACAGTCACCAAGAAAACCATTGGCAACACACTACGCCGTAATGGTTTGAAGTACTGCAGCACTCGCAAGGTCCCCCTGCTCAAGGAAGCACATGTACAGGGCCGTCTGAAGTTTGCCAATGAACACTTGAATGATTCTAAGGAGGATTGGGAGACAGGATGTGGTCAGATGAGACCAAAATCAAGCTCTTTGGCATCAACTCGACTTGCCGCGTTTGGAGGGGGAAGAATGCTGAATATGACACCATCCCCACCGTCAAGCATGGAGGTGGAAACATTATGCTTTGGGGCTGTTTCTCTGCCAAGGGTACAGGACGACTCCACTGCATCGAGGGGACTATGGATGGGGCCATGTAACGTGGAATATTGGGCTTGAACCTCATTCCATCATTCCCTCCCATTGAAAACGCAACCTTAAGGATTTGGAGAGGATCTGCAAAGAGGAGTGGACCAAAATCCCTCCTGAGATGTGTGTAAACCTGGTGACCAACTACAAGAAAAGTCGGACGTCTGTGCTTGCCAGCAAGGGTTATTCCACCAAGTACTAAGTCATGTTTTGCTAGGGGTTCAAATACTTATTTTCTGCATCAAATGCAAATTAAGTCATAAATGTTATAAAATGCAGTTTTCTGGATTTTTTTTTATATTCTGTTTCTCACTGTTAAAATACACCTACCATTACAATTATAGATCACACATTTCTTTGCAAGTGGCCAAACTTGCGAAAGCGGCAGGGGTTCAAATACTTATTTTCCCCACTGTATTTACATGAATGTATGTTTACATGAATGTAGGTTTTAATTTGTATGTGGGTTTGCTAATTTGATCATAATTCTATGCCCGTGAGTGTATCCCTGTGTGTGCATGTGTGTGTGCATGTTGTGTGTATGTGTGTGATAGCTTGCATGTCTTTATGTCCAACTTACACTGTGAGAACTCCTGTCTAGTCACTGGTTCAGGAAAAACAGCCTGGACTTCAGACACTGAGAGAGAAAACATCACATTACAGCCCATTAAACTGAGAGAGAAGGGCATTCATAAATAGATTCATAAATTCATAAATTCATTTTCTCAATTGGACCAAGATTTCTACAATCATTTTCACACTTGTCTCAATACCATGTACACTTTTTCAAAACACTAAACAGATTCACAAGTGAACTAAACTTTGGATACTTTTCATTGCTTTGATACAAAATGTATTCAATGACCACTTCTTCTGATATTCATGGGTACCTGTCTCAGTCAATGTTCAGCAATTTTGCCGACATTTAGATACTCTGTTCAGAACAGTTCACTACAAAACTGGACAACATTTAGATCACTGTTGATGGAAAGATGCAGTATTCGACAGACAAATGAATACACTTGAAATTAGACAGATTATTCTCATTGTTTGCAGAAATTGTGTTCAGTTTTATGCTTTGTTTTGTTTGTTTGCAGTCTAGTTACCAACTATACAAAAGTGGTACAGAACAGCATTTGCATTGAAATGTCTATGTGCGATGTAGTAGTTGCTGAAGAAATTTTTCCTTTACAGTTTTTTTTACAATCACAAACAATTTGAAGCATTGCAAAATGCAAATGTTATGTGTTGCTGTATCCTCCATTTTTACATAGTTTAGAGTTGCATTGCTTAGTACATATTGTAATACAAAACAAATACAGTCAAATATGAAATTCAAGACAAATGTTCTGTGGTAAACTATAGTACCAAGAAAAGTTTGCAGACATGTTTCATTGCCAGTACAGTAAGTGAATCAACAGCCCTAATGCTGATCCTTGGGGCTTCATTTACTAACAGGATTGCGCCCGTTTCAGGCGTAAAATAGCGGGTAAAAACCTAAAACCGTATTTACAAAGGTTGCGCACTTTAGATTACCGCTGCTGGGAGGGTATGAGGGAAAGTGGGTGTTCGTCGCAAAGAGATGTGAGGAGATGCGTAAAGTGCGCCTAATTGTGTCGTAGTAACGAAACAAGAGGTGTTTCAGCATGACATATCAGCTGCTAAATGAAAACTACGTGCCTGCGAGAAATTTGAAAAATACAAACATCAGAAATGTTATTTTTGATATATCATTTAATATAGGCATATACAAAATTTTCCTACCAGCTAGCTTTACCCAGAATCGGCGCTCATTGTATGGTTTACTTTAAACTAGGGATGCACCGATACCACTTTTTTACAAACCGATACGAGTACAAGTATTTTTATTTGTGTACTTGCCGATACCGAGTACCGATACCGATACTTCTTAGATTTGGTCTCCATGAAAGTGCAATTCATTTGGAGGCAGATTTTATTTTATCCTCTGCAGATTATGTCAAGCCTATAGTACAAAATTAACAGAAGGCTATCCCAAGCCAAAAATAAACAGAGCTTTCTGGTTTTAACACACAAAAAAAGCCTTCAAACAGACAATATCATCACATTAGACAAAATGCAAATATAACCAGATAAAGGCAATTCAATTTGCTGCATAGTTAACAACACAGTCTGCTTGACAAAAAGTGAACAGAACTATTACTGGATTAGCACAAGAGCACATTTCAGTTACAAAAGGATCAGAAGAATCTCCTGCTCAAGTACACAAACAATCACTTAACCTATGTGGCACAGTCTTTCTCTCTACCTCTCTCTCTCTCTGTGTGTGCGTGCGCGTTTTTTTCTTTTGCAAGACGTCAGTTAAGATTGGTTGCTTCGGTCTTGCGCCACTAGCATCAGTGAATTCTGTGTACTTAGCACTATGGTGCGTCTTCAGATGTTTAATCAAATTGCTTGTGTTAAACAGAGTACTTTCCTTTCCGCCCCTCGACACCGTAGCAGTGCAGATCTTAGACTGTGCCTTACTCCTGTCGTCGTCATTTATCTTAAAATGAGCCCAAATCGCCGTTAAGGCAGCACAACGAAATTGCTAATCGCTAACGAGATGCTAGCAGCTAAATTTAGCGAAACCTGTATACTAAAATACTTTGACACTATGACAAACTTTCCTAACACAGTCAAACATCAAGCAAATGCAACACAAGATGGCAAATAAGCTACTTACTAGTCTGGCAGAAAATGGTAGGACAGGTAGGACAATAAATCACATTTTGTGTCAGCATAGCCTGGCCAGTTTGATGCAGTGAAATACTGATGAGTGGTATCGGTGCTTGGTATCGGCAATTCAACAACGAGTACGAGTACGAGTATTTTAACGAAGTATCGGCACCGATACCGATACTGGTATCGGTATCGGTGCATCCCTACTTTAAACCGTATTTTCACCCATAGTTCAAGCAAACCGAACGTCTGAAAATTTCAGTTGTCCCTGAACTGTCCACGCTACAACTCCAGTTTTCAA
>NC_045171.1:788485-795985 GCF_900700415.2 Clupea harengus | reverse complement strand
GAGCCCTGCGGTACACCCTTAGTGACAGATAGGGGCTGGGCCCTAGGATCGAGCCCTTAGTGACAGATAGGGGCTGAGAGAGGATTTGCTCTGATCCGTTTGAGAACGACCCCAATGAATGATCAGAGACTGTAATGCGGACCAGCCTTCCAAGAAAGATTGAATGATTTACAGTGTCAAAAGCCAGATCAATAAGGAGGATCAAATTATTAACAGTGTCAAAAGCCTTAGCTAAATAAAGAAAAAGGATCGAATGATTAACAGTGTCAAAAGCGAAGCCTTAGCTACATCCAGAAAAAGGATCGAATGATTAACAGTGTCAAAAGCCTTAGCTAAATCAAGAAAAAGGATTGAATGATTAACAGTGTCAAAAGCCTTAGCTAAATCAAGAAAAAGGATCGAATGATTAACAGTGTCAAAAGCCTTAGCTACATCAAGAAAAAGGATCGAATGATTAACAGTGTCAAAAGCCTTAGCTAAATCAAGAAAAAGGATTGAATGATTAACAGTGTCAAAAGCCTTAGCTAAATCAAGAAAAAGGATCGAATGATTAACAGTGTCAAAAGCCTAAGCTAAATCAGTAATAAGGATTGAATGATGAAAAAAGCAGAATCAGTGAGAATTGCTATAAGGTCGTCCACATTAAGGGACAAGGACAGCTGTGCAGAAGTGGCTATTTTCAACCCTAACCGTGTAACCCTAACACAACACACTGTGACTTTAAGCATTATTAGTATTGTGTTTTTATGATTTAACTCTGGCCTTCTGAACAACCTGCGTGGCCTTATTTCTAATTTGCCCTAAATGCTAAATAATCTACAGGGATCTAATAATCTACAGGGATCTAATAATCTACAGGGATCTAGGGTTAAGGTTAGACAGGCGAGTGCAAGATTTGACAGAGATTTAAGGAGTCGAATTGCTGCAATATTCAAACAGGTGGCCTAAGCTAGCTTTCCGACCTAGTGTGCTGCTGAACTCTGACCAGGGTTGAAGTGAGTGCACCCCTGTGCAATATCATTGAAATGTCAAATTATTCAAAATTGGATCTGGGGTTTAAATATAATTTAATTGGATCACCTTTCAATAACTATTAGTGTATTTTCCTCTTATGAGCAATTAAAAAACAAAAACTTTAGAAAGACTATCTTGGAAATACAGTTAGTTTAGGATTTTACATAATAAGAAATACCCTACTATTCAACTTAGATACGATTTTGAATCATTTGTCATTGAAGTGATATTGCACAGGGGGTACTCACTTCGGTTGTACATTTACATTTAGTCATTTAGCAGACGCTTTTATCCAAAGCGCCTTACAAGGATGTATACACATTTTACATTTACACTGATGGCACACTGCACATCAGGAGCAATTAGGGGTTCAGTGTCTTGCTCAAGGACGCTTCGACAGGGATTGAACTAGCAACCTTCTGATTACTAGACGACTTCTCTACCTCCTGTACCACTGTCGCCCCTATTGTATGCTGTATATCCATTGAAGGCCTTACTCACTGGAGAGAAATCGATCCAATTCACAGCGAAACTCATCCTCAGCGGCGTCTTCAGCTGTTTCAGAGGCTCCAGCACTTCCACCCGAACCACCGTGGATACCAGCTTGACATCCTGACCGACCTGAATCAGGCAACGACAGAGAATGAGCCTTAAAATAAACGGTCTGCTCTCCTTAAAGGCAACACCCCTCACCACGACAAGGACAACTTGCACAGTACCCAGAGTCTT
This sequence comes from Clupea harengus, assembly GCF_900700415.2. Classification (NCBI taxonomy): domain Eukaryota; kingdom Metazoa; phylum Chordata; class Actinopteri; order Clupeiformes; family Clupeidae; genus Clupea; species Clupea harengus. The sequence goes on along the minus strand of NC_045171.1, from coordinate 794,242 downwards.
AAAGTTCCACATTACCCGGTGTTCTAAACTTCCATATTACCCAGTGTTCTAAACCAGGGGTTTTCAACTGGTTTTGTCCCAGGGACCACCATTCTGACCAGAAAGTAATCCGCGGCCCACTGATGTGCCAGTGATTCCCAAAACATTTTACAGTCCCGTACCCTTCTTTTTCATGTTTGTAACCGCCGCCACGCCCCCCCCCCCCGCACACATATTCTGCCTATAATACTTGTCAGTGTAATTTCTTCGCTGAATATGGGTCTACATCAGTATTTTGGGCAATGCGACTTGGCTATTCAGACATAAATATGTCGGCGGGCCCAGGTATATTTATAAAAATAAAAAAAGTAAATGGTGAACTGATCATGTCGCGGACCCCCTGCAATGCCGTCGGTGTTCTAAACTTCCATATTACCCAGTGTTCTAAACCAAATGCAGGATAAGATAGATGTTTAATGCTATGACCACTTATAGACATGTTTAATGCTATGGCCACTTATAGACATGTTTAATGCTATGACCACTTATAGACATGTTTAATGATATGACCACTTATAGACATGTTTAATGCTATGACCACTTATAGACATGTTTAATGATATGACCACTTATAGACATGTTTATTGAGATGACCACTTATAGACATGTTTAATGATATGACCACTTATAGACATGTTTATTGAGATGACCACTTATAGACATGTTTAATGATATGACCACTTATAGACATGTTTAATGCTATGGCCACTTATAGACATGTTTAATGCTATGACCACTTATAGACATGTGGCATTGGCTATTATTTTATTATGTATTAGTTGTCATGATGAGGTATGATAGAACAAGTCATCTGCCGTGACGTGCTTATATGATGCAGGTTGTGTGTCTTTCATCAACCCTAACCTCAGTAGTGACATCAAAGCAAGAAGATAAGGTGCTCCAAAGTCTGGATTGTAGTGAGGTGTAGTGTGTATTAGTGTGGTGAGGACATATCAAACAACATCCCTCTGCCTCTTACCAGAAACTGCTGTGAAGACCTGTAACGCACCACTGCTGCCTTCTGTTTCTCCGCTGGGGTGTTGATGAAAGCTTCCACAGGAATCAGCGTCTCCACAGGGGTGTAGCCTGGAACACTCTGCACATACAAGACTCATATATATATACCCCAGTGGTGTGTGTGTGCGTGTGTGTGTGTGTGTGTGTGTGTGTGTGTGTGTGTGTGTGTGTGTGTGTGTGTTGATGAAAGCTTCCACAGGAATCAGCGTCTCCACAGGGGTGTAGCCTGGAACACTCTGCACATACAAGACTCATATATATACCCCAGTGGTGTGTGTGTGTGTGTGTGTGTGTGTGTGTGTGTGTGTGTGTGTGTGTGTGTGTGTGTGTGAAAGCTTCCACAGGAATCAGTGTCTCCACAGGGGTGTAGCCTGGAACACTCTGCACATACAAGACTCATATAGCGAGCTAACGCTAACTCTACATTCATATAGCTAGCTAAGCCCAGATTCATATAGCTAGCTAACCCTAACCCTAACTCTAGATTTATATAGCGAGCTAACGCTAACTCTAGATTCATATAGCTAGCTAACGCTAACTCTAGATTCATATAGCTAGCTAACGCTAATTCTAGGTATATATATAACCCAGGATTCATATAGCTAGCTAACGCTAGATTCATATAGCTAGCTAACGCTAGATTTATATAGCTAGCTAACGCTAACTCTAGATTCATATAGCTAGCTAACCCTAACTCTAGATTCATATAGCGAGCTAACGCTAACTCTAGATTCATATAGCTAGCTAACGCTAACCCTAGATTCATATAGCTAGCTAACGCTAACTCTAGATTCATATAGCTAGCTAACGCTAACTCTAGGTATATATAGCTAGCTAACTCTAAGCCCAGATTCATATAGCTAGCTAACCCTAACTCTAGATTCATATAGCTAGCTAACGCTAACTCTAGGTTCATATAGCTAGCTAACCCTAACTCTAGATTCATATAGCTAGCTAACGCTAACTCTAGGTATATATAGCTAGCTAATCCTAACTCTAGATTCATATAGCTAGCTAACTCTAAACCCAGATTCATATAGCTAGCTAACTCTAAACCCAGATTCATATAGCTAGCTAACGCTAACTCTAGATTCATATAGCTAGTTATGCTTCATCTGTGGGCACGGATGAGAGCAACGGCATGTCTAACCCTGTGTATAGAGACAAGTGTATTTCCCTAAGTTGACACTTGAAATATACATTTCATATGTAAATGTGCTTGTCTGTCTGTTTGTTTACATCTCTGTGGTGTGTGAATGTATATTTTAGTCTGTCTGTTTGTTTACATATTTGTTTACATCTATGTAGTGTGTGTATGTTTATTCTTGTCCGTCTGTTTGTTTACATATTTGTTAACATGTCTGTAGTGTGTGTATGTATATTCTTGTCTGTCTGTTTGTTTACATGTTTGTTTACATGTCTGTGGTGTGTGTATGTATATTCTTGTCTGTCTGTTTGTTAACATGTCGGTGGTGTGAGTATGTATATTCTTGTCTGTCTGTTTGTTAACATGTCGGTGGTGTGTGTATGTATATTCTTGTCCGTCTGTTTGTTTACATGTTTGTTTACATGTCTGTGGTGTGTGTATGTATATTCTTGTCTGTCTGTTTGTTTACATGTTGTCCTTACCGTTGGTGACGTCACATTTATGAAGTGGTCTTGCCTGCTGCAATTAACACCGGTCACCGTCATGACGAGGTCCTCCAGGTCAAAGTCCAGTGAAACATTAGCTAACGACAGGTCCCTGAGAACGTTGTGTATGATGCGTTCTTCTACTCTGCAACACCAAAAGAAGGTCAATTCAATTCAATTCAACTTTATTTCGCCATGTATACAGATACTAGGAATTTATTTTTTTTTGTTTGGTATTCTCCATGCAGGCTATAGTATCACAAATAGAACAACAAGACAACACAGAACAACAATACAAGGACAGATAGTACCAGTATGAGCAAAATAATAAATAAAAATGGAGGTAGTGCAACAATAATAATGTTAAATAAAGTTAAATAAAGTGCGATAAAGTTCGTGTGTGAGAGCTATTTAGGAGGGCTATTGCTTGGGGGAAAAAAAACGAGAACAAAAACATCTTACACCATTGAACACAATTTATGGTTAGGCTCGCCGTAGGTGTGCTTACCCAATGTAGAAATCCACGAATTGAAAATCATCAAAGAGATTGTTGCACATCTGTTTGACATTCAGAAGTGTTTTCAGCTCATTAAGGTTTGCAGATGGGTTATTTAACGGCTGTAGAACTTCTTTAATTTCATTCGTGGTGCACGGGACGAGTTTACAGGTGTTATTTGCTCCTATGAGGGTGAAAAGCCACACACACACACACACACACACACACACACACACACACTCAGCTGTGATAACTTCATTGTTCACAAATGAGGTTTTGCAACAGTGAACAGTTCTTAACTATGAGTGTGAAAAGCCACAGGGCAGCAAAAGGATAAGAGAGCAGAAGTCAAATAAACAAAACAGGATAAACACCAACACCACAGGATAAACACCACAGGATAAACAGATAAACAACAACAACACCACAGGATAAACACATAAACACATAAACACCACAGGAGGATAAACACATAAACACATAAACACATAAACACCACAGGAGGATAAACACATAAACACATAAACACATAAACACATAAACACCACAGGAGGATAAACACATAAACACATAAACACCACATGAGGATAAACACATAAACACATAAACACCACAGGAACACATAAACACATAAACACAACAACACATAAACACCACAGGAGGATAAACACATAAACACATAAACACATAAACACCACAGGAACACATAAACACATAAACACATAAACACATAAACACCACAGGAGGATAAACACATAAACACATAAACACATAAACACATGAACACCACAGGAGCGTGTGTGTGTGTGTGTGTGTGTTTGTGTATGTGTGTGTGTGTGTGTGTGTGTGTGTGGAAATACTCCAGTGGTGTGTGTGGTGTGTGTGTGTGTGTGTGTGGAAACACCACAGCACAGGATAAACTCTTAATCAGCAGTTTTTCCAGATAAACTCTTACTGTTAATGTAAAAACTGTTTCCAGGGTTACTCTTAATATTGATGTTAAGCTATTCACCATCTATGGCCAAAATGTTCACAGGGACAACAAGTGGTAAATGTGCACAGCCTTTTACGGGGGATATATTGTATGTACACAGCATACATGTGCTAGATGTACAAAATATATATATATACAAACATCATATGTTCCATGCATGTGTGTGTGTGTGTGTGTGTGTGTGTGTATTAGAGAGACTGGTGAACACTATCGGTGCTCTCTACACACAGACGCACACACACACACACACACACACACACACACACACACACACAATGACTCACCAGCGATGTAGAAACTGTCACAGGCTTGATTGCCTTCCACCGTGAGTTCACTGGAGTTAGACGTAAAGTTAAAGTTGCCCCCTTCCGAGCACGAGACGTAGCATGCCGTCTGGTTCTTCACGCAGCTCAGGGGGTTCTTCGGGTCGTCGGTGATGTGAAGCCGGCACTCGCGCATGGAGAAACCAAACCCGGTGCTGTTAGTGTAGATGAAGGTGGGCGTGTCTAGGGGAACCGAGAAGAGAACAGTGGGCGTGTCTAAGGAGAACAGTGGCAGTGTCTAATGAGAACAGTGGGCGTGTCTAAGGATAACAGTGGGCGTGTCTAAGGAGAACAGAAGAGAACAGTGGGAGTATCTAAGGAGAATAGTGGGCGTGTCTAAGGATTATGAGATAATCTCTGTGGCCTAACACTAGCCCCTGACCCTTGACCCCTACCCCTATAATGCACATTTATATTTCAAAGTCTGACTTTTTCAAGTTGAAAAAAATAGAACATAAATCAAACTGAAAATCAGCTGCTGCTCAAACTCAACAAGAAGTTTGTAGACTAATGCTCTTAAGGTGGACACAAGTAAAGTAAAAGGGGCGACAGTGGTACAGTGGTAGAGAAGTCGTTTAGTAATCAGAAGGTTGCTAGTTCGATTCCCTGTCGAAGCGTCCTTGAGCAAGACACTGAACCCCTAATTGCTCCTGATGTGCAGTGTGCCATCAGTGTAAATGTAAAATGTGTATACATTGTAAGTCGCACATATGTAAGTCGCTTTGGATAAAAGCGTCTGCTAAATGACTAAATGTAAAGTAACCAAAGTTTAAATATACAGTGGGGCAGCGGCATTTTTATTTTATCTGTCATGTGGTTCATGTCTTGACATGTCCTCCCAAAAGTTCTTAAATGTTGTGTTGACATGTTTAATGTTTAATGTTTTATGTTTGACATGTTTAATGTCATTGCACTCATATTTCTAAAGATTCTCCTTTAATTAAAAATAACACGTTTTTGTATTGGATTTATGGCCCCTTGTCCTTTTTTGCACTATATAGGAGCGGCCCCCATCAAGTTGTTGAAAGTAACTAAGTAACTTTGACTTAAAGTACATTTTAAATGAACTACTTTTTACTTTTACTTGAGTACATTTTTAGATGGGTAATTTTACTTGTACTTAAGTAAAATTTCATCAAAGTAATTGTACTTTTACTTGAGTACAACATTTCAGTACTTTTTACACCTCTGTGCTTACCTCTCTCAGCTGTGGTTCCTATCAGCAAGAGCATCGCCATGATAGGAAACATCCTGCT
>NC_045171.1:745985-780985 GCF_900700415.2 Clupea harengus | reverse complement strand
TTCTTCAGTCTCCTCAGGAAGAAGAGGCGCTTCAGGTTCCTCTGGGTCAACATCAGCAACGACCTCACCTGGTCTGCTCACACAGACAAGGTGGTCAAAGCGGCCCGGAAGTTCCTCTTCTTCCTTGTGTCAAACTTAGGAGAAAGGCGAAGGAGATGGCTACTGGATGCCACAGGTTTACCTGCCTTGATGTGTTTGTAATCCTCTGCGAAGCTCTCTTGCTGAACATTCCTGAATGCCAGCATCTCTGCAGCCTGATATGTACTAGCAGGCGGTTGTCCAGACAGGCTAGCCGCCCCATGAAGCTCCTGAGCAAGAGAATCCACCAGCTCCTTCCAGGTCTTAAAGCTAGGCCTATCTGTTCCCTGTGGGTTGGAGGTCGTACTTAGCCCACAGAAGTCGGAGCGCTTGAGCTCAGTGGTGTCCTCTAACACAGAGTGGTTCGTGGATGAAGGATTGGCCACTCTTCAGGAGATGACTGTAAGAATTCTGGTCCTTGACACCATCTGTTAGGCCTCACGAGCTCTTGCAGGGTTTTACCTCTTGTGAGGTCATCTGTCGGATTCCTAGAAGAATCAACGTATCTCCAGGCATGGAGGTCAGTGAGCTCTTGTATTTCCGCCACCCTGGTGCCTACAAATACTTTAAAGCGACATGACTCAGAATGTAGCCATGTAAGGACTGTGGTTGAATCACTCCAAAGCACCAGGTGGCGGATCTCAAAGGTGAGCTCATTCTTTAGCAGCTTTGCTAACTGAGCTCCAGTTACTGCTGCACAGAGCTCCAGCCGGGGTATGGAAAGTGGTTTCCGCGGTGCAACCCTGGAGCGTGCAAGGAGGAAAGCAACATGAATCGTTCCGTTGGCATCTTCGGACCGCAGGTAGGCGACTGATCCGTAAGCCCCTATCAGAACCATCACAAAAGACTTGTATGTCTCTCTTGGTGTCTGGATGATCCATGTCAGCTGGGGTGTAACATCTAGGGGTGCGTGCTCCTCCACCTGCCGTCTCCTATAGTCCACAATCATCTCCTTTGTCTTGCTGATGTTGAGAGAGAGGCTATTATCCTGACACCATGTAGTCAGGGTATCAACCTCCTCTCTGTAGGCTGACTCGTCATTGTCAGTGATGAGGCCCACAATGGTTGTGTCATCAGCAAACTTGACAATGAGGTTGGAAATGTGCGTAGCTGCACAGTCACGTGTGAACAAGGAGAACAGGAGGGGGCTGAGCACACAGCCCTGGGGGGTGCCTGTGTTGGTGATGACTGTGGCTGAGGTGCGGTCACCGATTCTCACCACCTGTGGCCTCCCCGTCAGGAAGTCGAAGATCCATTTGCATAGGGGGGTGCTTAGTCCCGGGTCTACGAGCTTCGAGACGAGTCTGGAGGGGATGATGATATTGAATGCCGAACTGTAGTCAATGAACAGCGTCCTCACTTATCTTATCTAAACCCTTTCACTTGACAGTCTCCTGAATACTAGCGTGAACATACAACTCTCTAATTCATTTGCCAGGACTACCCGAACAGTTGGTGGAAATAAGTCACCAGCCAATAGATAGGACTGCACTAACCAGTGTCTTTCTGTTCATACCCTACACATATTTTTAAAAACTATGCAGTTTCCTCACACACCTATGAACGTTTGCTTTCGATCATAGTGTCCACTGGATAAAGGGTTAGGTGTAAGTGAAGCTGAAGTGGATAAAGGGTTAGGGTTAGGGTTATTATATATAATGTATAATATAATAATGTATAATGTCCACTAGATAAGGGGAGCAAATAGTGGTGTTTTGTCTTCAGTGGCTTGTTTGGAAATATGTTCACAATAATATAACATATATAACATTCAACTATGTCATTTTTGTGAATTTTTAGGTGCACATATCAGGGCAACTATTTTCCTAAATTTCCGGCAACACAAAAAGGGTTTCAATCTTGAGTGAGGAGGGGAAGGGTGCGCAACAAGCACCAATCAATCAGTCAGTCAGTCATTCATATTAGATTTCACCTCAACAAGCACCAATTAATCAGTCAGTCAGTCAGTCATTGTAACAGCCTGGCTCTTAGGCTTGTTACAAGAAACCAAAATACACCAAAGTTTGTCCAAAACGCAAAGGTTTAATTTCCAAAGTTCTCAATCAAAGTTCTCAATCAAAGTTCTCAATCAGTGTGTTCTCTTGCTCTCTCGAATTCAGGAAGTGCCGGATCTCTATAGTAGAGGGACACGCCCGCCCAGGTGGTTAATCACCGGCACCTGGAAGACAGAGATTTAACACAGCCACACACGCATGCACCCAATTTACACAACCATGCACTCAATTGACACGCATTCCTGCAGACAAAACAGGCAGGGCCGACGAGCCCAAAAGGGTTTGTCACAGTCATTCCCTATTAGATTTTACCTCACATAGTACATTCTGTTTGTCAGCTCCCAAATACTTGCGTTGTGAAATGGTTCTATTCAACTGCTGATATGTGAAATGTTTCCCCACTGACACAAGGTGGTGAATATGCCAAAAAAACAATCTAGTATAGAGCAGGTCAAATGTAGAGGTTGAATGTCACTGAAAGTGTGTATGTGAGAAATAAAGAGAACTTACTTAACTGAATAAAATTTTAAGTTCAGTGGGCCTCTTTTTCGAACATTTTCTTAAGTGTCTTCTTAAATATCTTCATCTGAAACTCGAAACGTAAGGAAAGAACTCCGCCGGATTCATTAACGCCTGGAAAAGGGTTCTTACACAGCTGAAGTGTTCTCAGTTGTGCTCCCCTTAAATTCTGGTCTAAGTTAAAAACGAATCCCAGATGAGAAAACTTTCATGAATGCCAGAGTTGTCCCAGAACGGCGTAAGTGGAGTTCAGAAGAGATGTCTCCTTAAGTAGAAAAATGCTAAATTGTTTAAATATGCCCCTCTGTTTTACTGCAGCAACATGATCTCTGAATGAATGACCTGCGAGAGTTTCATCACAATCACATTTCTATTGCATCATATTCCTCTGGCCCCAGTGGTGTTGATTACAATCACATTTTTATTGCATCATATTCATCTGTGTTAGATTTCATTGAAATCGATATTTGTCATAGATATTTAGTATGCACAAATGGTCAGTCTACAGAGACATCAAAGCTGTCTCTTAATCCCATTAGGTCTGGTTCCTGCCATTTGTCTGAGAGCCATCAGGCCTGCATCCTGGTCCTTTGTATGAAGCCAGCTAGTTGATTGCCAAACTAGGTGTGGGACAGACATATGTATTAAATTAGGGTGAGAGTCCTAACCAGATTAATTAGCAGTCATCCCTTCAGTTCTGATACCTACCCCCAGACACACCATTTCCCCTCCCATACCTAAGGTTATTGTTTACATGTTAATTGTATTGTATAAGAGACGTGAGCCTCTGCGACTACTTTGAAAGATTCCTATCGTGTACCTTGGTATGCGAAGTTGGATTGTTCAAGTTGCGCTGGAATAAAACCATTTCTTGTTGAACACTTTCCCGAGTTCCTGACTATCTGCAAAACCGTAACCTTGGATCGAAGACGAAATCACGAGATCTTTCATCTGTCCCCAGGGGTGTTGCTGCAACATGATTGGCTGTGGCACAGAACCCAGCAGATGCTTCCCACTAAGATGTGAAGAAATATAATTATCACAATTTTTGAATGGACAAAATATGTTTTTCACCTCTGTGTCATAAATATGCATATTTAAATGTACATGTTCCCTTTTTGATGTATTTTAATCCAAATGTGTACTAGACGGTGTGCACTAGACGGTGTGCACTAGACGGTGTGTACTAGACTGTGTGTACTAGACTGTGTGTACTGGACTGTGTGTACTAGACTGTGTGCACTAGACTGTGTGGTACAATGTATTCCCGGCTGACTATGGTCTGTCACAAACATATTGTAACTGTACATGTATGTTTATGTACGTAGGGCCCTAAACGCCAGTGCTTGACTGGGACTTGATTGTATGAAGTCTTCATACATTTGTAGAAGTCATGACAACAATCAGGGCATATCTGTCACCCCCATTTGAAAAGCTTTTGGAGGTCTTTCATGGTACACCACAGTGTCTTTTTCATGTAAGTTTTGACAATCTTTTTCTTTATCTTTTATCAATCTCACAAAACTGCTACCAATTTGCAACTTTAACAAAATATAGACAAACCATCTCTTCACCCTGCTACCCTCTGGCAGGCGCTACCGGGCCACTACAGCCCGCACCTCCAGACTGCAGAACAGTTTTATCCCCAGGGCCATCACAGAACTAAAGAATCACACAACCCTCATACCCTCCACCCAGCACAACTGCACTTTTTTTAGTGGTTGCACAAACAAATTTCGTTGTGTATCTAATGCACAATGACAAATAAAGTCTATTCTTCTTCTAATAAGAGACTTAAATACTGGTGAAATATGAGGAAGATTCTTCTGAAAACCATGAAGTCATCTTTGTGTAAGTGTCGTTCGAGTTCCAGTGTTCCTCCTACCTGAAAAAAGAAAACCCCTCCATATTTCACTACCTTTACCTGTGTTGGTGGGCTGAGGTGGAGTTTCACCTGTTTCTCATTTGTAATCCTGTCAGTATTTCCCTTTGTCTGTGAACGACTGAATGAACACACTTAATTAAACTGAATGAACAACAGAATGAACTTACAGTTTTTCTCAATTGCTTAGACACACTTTTTGAAAGCATACCTCATTTTCTCAAAAACCTAAACACAAATCCAAAAACCACACACACAAAATGCAAAACCCTACATATCTCCTGCAAAATGCTACTTTGCCTTCAAAACAATGTTATGTCTCCTCAAAATGGTATTTTGTGTTCAAATGACACACACAGACCATCATATGAGTAGACATTTATAAGAACAAATTGAACACTGATGTGCTGAATGGAAAACACTACTAGGAATGGGAAAACACCAATATGAAGGTCTTATCAGGATGCATTATGCCTTTTCATGTTCAGTGTTACTGTACGCTTACTCAGGTTGTAACATATAACTGTATAATGTTTTTACTCAAATATAAAACAACACACAAATATACAGTAACATCAAACATATTTCTTTCTTTTTTTCCAAAAGTGCTGTAGCCTATACATCACAGCAAACATAACTGGATGTGTAAATGATTTGCACAGAACAAACAATAGAAAATAGGCCAGTACAGTCAACATAAAAAGTTGCTGATCACTTCAATGTTGCCATCCATTGTTCTCCAAACCAGCACATTGCAAATTGCAGTCTTGAAAATGGAAGTTTTGCCATTTTAATGGCTATGTGTTCTGTCTGAACACAAGGAGATTTGGCATTTTGGAAAGTGTGCAAAATAGAGAGGATTGTGTGAAGTGTTTTGAAGAAAGTGTGGTTTAGAAAATAAATCTGCGTCTAAAGCAGATAATTGTGTGTTGTGTTTTGAAGAAAGTGTGGTTTAGAATTGAAATCTGGGTCTAAAGCATGAAATGTGTTTATAGTTAAGCAGAATTGGTTTAGGGAGTTGGCACATGAGTTACAGGTTGTGGTCATTGTGTCATAAGTTCCAGTTTTCGTGTGTAAACAATTCTCAAGAACATCTGAATACTTCATACTGTGTTTTCAGAACCACATTCCTAATTTCTGAATCATGAACATTCCACCAACATTTACTTTTGTCAGTGCTGTTTATAGTTTTAATTATCTACTCGCATTCAATGTACCAGAATGCACCAGAACAAATTCCAGGTAGGTGTAATCCTACTTGGCAATAAATACTATTCTGATTCTGAAGTGGATCAGTTATTCATTTTGCAATAGAATGCAGGAAAACAGAAATCTATGTGCAATTGTGAATTTGGATATAGAAATGAGAAGTTGAAACATGTTGTGAATTACAGGTCTTTCTGTTTTCACATCCATTTATTATTCTAGCTTTGGATGAGAAATCAAATTCGGGAAAAGGTGTAATTTGGTTTTAAAATGTACATGAATAAAAGCCAAAAACAGAAATGGCTTTATTTTCCTGTCAAAGTAAATGGTGGTCAAGTTTAAAAATAGACTGTTGTTAAACTGAAAATCAGGTCAATATCCTATTTTTATTTGTTTTATTATAAAATTGTATCTATTTTGAACCTGTGCACACCCTGTCTCACAGTCACACACACCATTCATAATTTCCGACTACATTTCCCATGGGGCATTATGTGCTCTTCAAAGATCACAAAAAGGTCACCATGATGTCAGATAACATTGGCAGAATTTTTCGATAAATAAGAGTGTCCAACATTGCTTTTCCTGAACCCTCTTAAACGTCTGTGATACTGACATTGACAAGAGGCTTCTATATTGCCTTTTGGTTACGTAAACAAATAAATAATCGATAAATCACGAAACGAAATTTGAAAAAAGCGCTCTCAATTCATAACAAACAACACATTTAGGAGCTGCCCTTGCTGTCCTGAGTTTCTAATAAAAACTGTAACTGACATTAGCATCGTAAAATCATTGTTCACAGAACTGCAAACTAATTGCACAATTCTTGTTACAATGCTTAAAACAAAGTCAATATCCAAAATCTAATTTGTTCTCTCATTTAAAACCAGAACTTGCTAAAAATTCTTATCCGCCGCATACAAAATCACAACGGTCAGTCCCACACGGAGGTTGGAACTTTCCCCACTTCCTAGTTGCTCATGAACGCAGTTTTCTGTAACCATGGAAACCATTGATTCCCACATGCTAGTTAAGTCAAGTGATACGGAGTGTACCGTCTTTTTTCTGCTTTACCGTATTGGAAGCAACATCTCTATTTTTCTGAGACAAGAGAACAGGTAGTTACAAAAGACCCACTGATAACCGACCGATTTTTGCTAAAACAATCAGTTTTCCTCAGGGATTTCATCTTTGGAACCAGGGAGTGTTAAAATGATATCACTAAAAACTACAAACTTCCGGTTGGTGTGGAACCATAGAAAGCGGGGATCTTCTCGATGCAACTCCTTCCCCCGACAGAACCGACATGTCGACGGATTTATTTTTTCGGTCACCACACATTTCTAAATAAATAGCCATACGTAGATAATAAAGAGAGAGCGAGAGCGAGAGAGAGAGAAAGAGAGAGGGAGAGAGAGAGAGAAAACAAACAAAGTAATAAGATCCCTTGAAGACTGAAGTTCAAGAATCTGTTGTGATTGGTTCAAACGCTGAATGTGACGTAGGGCTACGGTTTTTACGCTTACCCAGCGACAGCTCTAGGTTGCCAGATTCTTAGTTTTGCCGTTAATTTGGGCAACGTTATAATCAAAGTTGCGGGGTAAAAAAAATAGGATGGATGCTTTTTATGGCCAATTCACAGCTAATATGGCTTCTTTTAGGAAAGAGGCATTTGTAGAGTTTGTAGATCTATTATACGGTTAAGGCCTAACTGCTGAATCTTACTCTGTGATTCATTTTCAGCTGGTAGAGTTTGTAGTTTTGTGTAAGATTTGTGCTTATAGGCTTATTGACATTTATTATATAAAGCCACTATTTTCTGCATCCCAATTAATTTGGTTTCAAATGGACAGAACTGAATCTATCAATGCACAGATTTCTCAAGTTTCTGTCCCAGCCTTTAGCGCCGTGTTTTATAACCTGGGCCAAAGATTCAACTTTTTCCAACTTTTATCGGTCGCGTCGCCCAAAACGGTGGTCTACGTCACAATGGATTGGCTCTCGTTGAAATGCATGGGATTTAGAATATCGCGTCGCTCGTAACGGTGTCATGGGTTTCCACCGTAAGTGGCCAGTGGAATCATTCATAAATACTGGAACAGTTACTCAGTGTTTAATATAGGCTGCTCTACTTTGAGTTTGATAGATTTAGTTTATTCATCCCACTGGCAATGTAGGCATCCAACAGGCTATTTACGACACATGAAAAAGCACCAATACAAATAAGAAAAACAGTAGCCTTCACAGCAGTCAAGTCAAGCCAAGTCAAGTCAAGTCTCTTTATTGTCAGATGCACGGAATAACACAGGGTCAGACTGGGCACTGAAATTTTTTAAGGCAAGGCACCGCACAATAACCTACCATAACATAACATAGAATAACATGACATCTATACAAGTACTCTGAACTTTTGCAAGAATCATTGTATGTAATATAATACAAACTGGAGATACAAAAATACTAAAATATCTGTAAGGGCAGATACAGCCAGTAACAAGCAGCACCATCCAAGCAGACTGAAGAATAGATTGCAAAGCGTAACTTTCACACCAAATAGGCTTCTCAAACTGCCTAAAACTAATGAGTCTGTATAATAATATCTGTATACACCCTACTCCCTGTGAACATGTTCTCCCTATGTGTATTGTTTTTCTACTGTGATTCTACTGTGATTTGTGTATGTATGTTTGTGAGTTAAGTTAAGTGTATAAGCTACTGGATGACCTAAATTTCCTTCGGGATTAATAAAGTATCCATCTATCTATCTATCTATCTATCTATCTATCTATATGTACGTATATTAAGACCAAACGCAGCACAGCCTTCACAAAAGCACAAAGCTACTGAAGAGCTTGGGTGATTAGTGGGAATAGCACTATAGTCTTTTCACTATATATGTAACAACATGTTAGACCATAAAAAATATATAGGCTAAAAACTGTAGGCTTAAACCTGTATGTGGCTTTAATTGAGTATCCTTTGAATTAGGTTTATAGAAACATACACATAACTACAAACCATAAAATACTACTCAACTAAATTACATCACAATAGCCTGTGCAGTGCAAGCCTATGCTTTCTGACCACTTATGCGCGTTTTTTTCGCAGCTGCTTGTCCTAGAATTTTCCAGCGAACCTGGCAACAGAAACTCACAACAGAGCCTGTATGGATTGGCCATCTCCATCTCTATTGCATGTCGGCTTACTAACAACCTGGAAACCTGAACCGCATTTAGCTCTTGCAGTTACTAATGAAGGATTAACACTTTAAGCAGAGTGGGCTAAAATGATCTTGTAAATACGGCAATAAAATGTCGTGTGATGTCCAATACATGAAGATGGACGTGGACTCCGGCTCAGCACTGGCTTAATGAGCAAGTTAGCTTGTTAACTAGCATAACAGTAACCTTTCCGATCTATCTTAAAGGTTAGCATGGTAGCCAACCATCTCTACGTTACTGTATGTTTGGCTACTGTGGTAGCTAATTTAGTTAACTAATCGCGTTATTTACTTCAGAAGGAAAACATGGGTTCTCTCGGCTGATGTCTGACGACGTTGTCTAACGGTAGGACTTGCATGATTTTCATCTATGGTAACAAAAAGTTTTCACTTGTCTCACTCAGATTTGTATTATTTTGGCCAACGTTAAATTATCAAAGCCTACCGTATTTCAAGTACTCTGGAATTGCCGTGCCGGACTATGTGAACGAATATTTCTAGCATAAACTTTGGGGACACCGCAAAGTAGACTGTAAGAATGTAAATTTGTATCGGTATACAGAATATTTTCACTTGTAGAGATAATAGTCCATTTAGTTTCTGCGTCAGTGTCTTAAGGATGTACTCTGTTTATTTGAACTGGAGACGAGCGTGGGCATGTGACCACAATAATAGTAGGTGCTCGTAGCTTGAATATTCTCTCCCTTGTACGTCGCTTTGGACAAAAGCGTCTGCTAAATGACTAAATGTAAATGTAAATGTAGGTGGGAGGCTTTTGGAAATAAAGTTGTGCGTTTACGCGCCTGTGAAATACTCTGACATGTAGCCCTACCTGTGAAGCATTCTTACAGTTTAATGTGAAACATGCACATAGGGATTGCATACATCCACATGATGTACTCGCACACTTACCTGTAAAACACTTACCTGTAAAACACTTACAGTCATAAGTCGATAAACATTTTTGAAAGAAAGCTAAAAACGCATCTCTTCACCTAAGCCTTAAACTAGAAATAATGTGATATTAAGGGGATATATAAATTATATCCCTGCAGTTCTATTCATTTTCTGTCTTATGTTATGCAATTTATGTATTCTGTCTTTGCACTCCGTCCCTGTCTTTATCTTTATGTTTTTATGTTTCTGCACTTCATCCCAGTTTGTATGTTGATGTTTTATGCTTATTCTATGTGTATTTTTATGTGGATCACTGTGCATGTCATTTCTCTCCACGTCATTTCTTTGCTGTTAAGCACTTTGAGCTGCACTGTTTAGTATGAAAGGTACTATACAAGTACAGTGTATTATTATGATTATAAGTGAAACACTCATACGGCTAGTACATGCTTAATAAATACTCACATACCTGCCTGTGAAACAGATGGCCTACTCGCCAAAGATTTAAGATAGGCGCAGCAAGATGCCTATGGGAGCAAAGGAGGGACGGTTTTGGTCTGCATTTTGGTATACTTCTGCGGGCACGGTCTGCTCACAGTCTACGCATTCTACACATTTTTGCGTTTGTGGGGAATTATGTTGGTTTATTTTGTGGGCACATGTTTTGGGGCTGATACTGGAGAGTCCCTCTTTTAAATGAAAAGAAAATATTTTTGCATAGAAGAAGCCACCATCTCCTGCATCCTCCTTCACCCCAAAGTCCAGTCGCACACATCCCAAACAACTTGGGCTGACCGCCTCGGTCCCTCACACACATCCCAAACAACGTGGGGTGACATCCTCGGTCCCTCACACACCCCTACTTGGCCAAAATATTGTTTACTTTTGAGAAGGGGCGATGAGGTAAGGGATGTACACCCATAGTCATTCCCCCCCCCCCAATCTGCTTGGGATGGGGAGTATAAAATAATTTAGCTTACTAATCGACAGCTAGTCAGGCTTACAAATAGCTCCTAAATATATAAAAGGTTACCCCAGTTATCTCTCTGAAGATCTCACCAACGTAAGCTAACGGAAATATTTCTTAAATTGATATTGATTTAATTTTATTTTCTGTTGTCTTTTTTTCTCCAAATGTTGTATTTAACTGCTGGTGTCTTTTTCATCTTATCAATACATATATATTTAATTTTTTTAGGGCTACAGGATGTCCCTAAATTATGTCACCTTTCAAGAAGGGGAGAAGGATGTCACACAGGCCCAGAGTAGCATGGGAGGACTACACGAGGGAGCAGGTTGGACCTAGTTTAGATAATGAAACATTACATTGCTACAGTATAATAACATTACATTGCTACAGTATAATAGCATTACACAGTACAGGACTTTATCTGCAGTAGTTTAGATAATGAAACATTACATCGCTACAGTATAATAACATTACATCGCTACAGTATAATAACATTACACAGTACAGGACTTTATCTGCAGTAGTTTAGATAATGAAACATTACATCGCTACAGTATAATAACATTACACAGTACAGGACTTTATCTGCAGTAGTTTAGATAATGAAACATTACATCGCTACAGTATAATAACATTACATTGCTACAGTATAATAACATTACACAGTACAGGACTTTATCTGCAGTAGTTTAGATAATGAAACATTACATCGCTACAGTATAATAACATTACATCGCTACAGTATAATAACATTACATCGCTACAGTATAATAACATTACATTGCTACAGTATAATAACATTACATCGCTACAGTATAATAACATTACATCGCTACAGTAGATACACTTTCTCTGCCCTAGTTTAGATCATGAAACATTACATCGCTACAGTATAGGACTTTATCTGCATTTTAGCTCTCACATTTGAACCAGCATGGGTTTGATGGCACAGACCGTCCTGGTAGTTATTAAAAAAAACACAGCTATCTTGATAGAATTGGTAAGGTGTCTATGGTAAGGCTTCTATGGTAAGGTGTCTATGGTTAGCTGTCTATGGCACACACTGACGATGGCTTAGGCCGAAACGCGTCTGTGAATAAACTGGTCCAAATAAGCAATGAAACAAGCTTGAGAGTGCGGTTTTTTTCTACTTTAAGTTAATAGGCTTTTTCACTCGCACCCTAAATCGCCTTTATTTTGGAAGTAGAGCGTGCCTATCCTTACAAATAGGTGTCTTATGTCCTCAGTCAATGCCAGACTCAACCCAAGCTTGACGGGATGTCTGCAGTATTTTTGACAACCTTCTCATTGTGAGTTAGAATCTTGTTCAAAGTCAAAGTAGCTTTATTGTCAATTTCCTGCATGTCAGACATACAAGGAATCGATAAAAACGTTTCCCACTCTCCCACGGTGAAACATATAAAGTGCACAGGCACAACAACAGACAAGACATTTAGATACATATAGATATACATATAGATATAAAAAAAACATACAGATACACGTACAGCAGCAGCAGCATAAGTTTTAAGTTTCAAGTTCAAGGAATGAAGTCCTAATTCATTTATTTGTGTAGGTCACATGGAGACACACGCCTGCAGTGAAGCTCCCGATGGTGGCAGTTCATCAGATGACGACTTGGTAAATATCATTGTTCATCGTTCAGATTTCAAATGTATTTCCTGGCTGTATTTGCAGCGCTGTTTCAATCTTTTCAACCTTTTAACAAGTGTGAATGTTGTTTTGTTTTATTTTCTACCAGAAGAGAACAGGAGTATTTCCTGAAATACTGTCTGAAGATCACCTTTCCAGAGACAGTGGTATGTGTTTAAAATAAATAAATAAATAATGCATATTTCAAAGTTCAAAGCTCTCAGTCCGCAGTGGCTCATGACTTAAACTTAAATACTTTTAATTTAATTTAATTATATAATTTTTTTGTGTCTTACTTTGATCTTCATCATGATATAACGTGATATTAAGGGGTTAGATGAAATATATCTCTGCAGAGTTCTATTTTTCTATCTTATGCTATGCATTTTATGTATTTAATTTTTATATTTTTATAATTTTAATAATTATTATTATCATTATTATTTTGTATTTATTTATTGCACTATATCCTAGTTTTGATGTTTATTTGATGTCTATTTTTATGTGGATCACTGATCTTTGTGCAGTATTTGCTGTAAAGCACTTTGAGCTGCATTCTTGCTTATTATTATTATTATTATTATTATTATTATTAAAACGTAAAATGTTTTTATCTTCTCCAGCCTCCTGGTGTCAGGCGTCCCTCTCCAAGTCTCTTCAAAGGGCCGAGGCTCTTCTGCGCACCCGCCTGAACCCCAGCCTTCGCTGGCTGCTACGACAGAAGGAGGAGGAGGAGGATGGCGGCAGCTGGGACTGTGAGAACGAGAACACGTCGTTCGTGGCGTGCCAGAACTTGACCTCCCGCTCCTCCGCTCGTCTCCAGAGCCTCGAGCAGACCGTGGCAGGCCTGAGGACACAATGCCACATCCTGTGGGACGGTGGGAGACGGCTTCAGCCGCGCGGCTGTGTCAAGGGACTGTCATCGTCTTCTAGCAACGGCAGCGACGCTTACTACCACCCGCAGGCGTCTGCCTTCGGCCAGCACTACGGGCAGCTGCAGTGGCTCCTGGAGGAGCGGGCTAAGCTCATCTTCCTGCACGAGTACGCCCAGCGCTTGCGCGCGGCTCATTGCTTCGTGACGAAGCTCTCCGCGTTGCTGGACCACGAACGGCTCCTGTTGGCGAGCAGAACACCACAGGGGGGAGGGGATAAGTCGAGCAGCTCCATGTGGAACCTCGGCCTACTACGCGCTCTGAGCCACGAGCTGAGAGGGCATCTGAACCACTGGGCGGAGCTCCGTGCCAAAGCCCACACCGACGTCTACTTAAGGAGCATCCTGTTCTGGTGGAAAGACACCCTGTGCGCGATGTGTCAGACGTTCAGACTCCTGGGGCTCCAGGCGGTGTTCCTGACGGAGCAATGCATCCACACGGCACTGTGCCTCCTGGCTGCTGATGAACACTTTATCCACGTGCCGAGAGACGCCTTAGAGGACCTGCTGGCCTCCGTTCAGATCTTCAACCACACCGTTCAGGAGGAGTTCCTGCACAACGCGGCAGCAGCTTGGAGACGACAACACGTCATTCTGCTCGCAGACTGGCCTCACTTAAGTGGTCGATTGCCTAGAACGGGGGGTCCAGAACCCAGGACCTTCAGCGTGCTCCAACTGATGAAGATCTTGGCTGAGCAGAGAGGCCGGCTGGTGGCGGAGCAACTCTACCGCTGGGCTTCTCGTCAGAGTGACCTCATCGCCTGCTCGGGCCTTGCTGCTGATTGGACGCATCTAGAAACCTCTGGCTTTGATTGGAGGCATCTAGAAAGCGCGGGCTTTGATTGGACGCATCTAGAAAGCGCGGGCTGTGATTGGTCGCATCCAGAGCAGATTCTATCGATGCTTCTCTCGAGCCAGGCTTCAGGACGTGATGATCCCACCGGGTCGCAAGCCAAAGTAGACCATTTTAATTTGTATCCTAATGAGGCCACACACACAGATCCCCAGCCTTGTGCTTACTGCACAAACTCCCCCTTTTGGTTTTTTGTTCATAGAGATTGTGAGTGTTTAGAGATCCTGTTCCAGGCGTTAGTATCGTCCACCGACTTGCTGTTGTCGCCACCATCCAAGCCTGGTCATAATGTAGACACTACGGAAGCCCTCTCGGCAGGTTCTCAAAGACATTGTGTGAGAGAGCTGCAGTCGACGGCCGTCTTCGAAAATCAGCAAAAATCAGTCCATTGGAAAGACTCGATCAAGTCGGACCTATGTTTGGAACTGTGCACACAGTACCAGGAAATGTTGTGGCGGGAGTTCAGCAATGCCGTTATAAGATGCTTGTTTTACAAGGGACACCTCAGTGTCGGTGGAAGTCTGAACCGGCGGAGGGATCACATAATGTTCCTGTTAGTCGTGTGGCTCACTCGTGGCTTCAGAGGAGGTACGGCACAACATGGCCACAAGATTGTTACACCATGCTTTTTATTGCTCTTAGCTTGACTGTTCTCTCCCTTGTACGTCCCTTTGGACAAAAGCGTCTGCTAAATGACTAAATGTAAATGTAAATGCAAACTGACATCCGACCAAAATGAATTTCAAATAAGTTTAATGTGGTCCTCGTTCGACCTTTTCATGCTGTCTGAAGAATACAATAGAAAGGCCCATTTTCATACTTTAACACTATTGTATATATGACCTGTTAAAGCTAGTCTGGTTTATCTTTTCAGATTTCATTCTCTTAACACTATTGTATATATTACCTGTTTAACCTAGTCTGGTTTATCTTCTCAGATTTCATTCTCTTAACACTATTGTATTACTATTGTATATATTACCTGTTAAACCCTTTTTCATACTTAAACACTATTGTGTATATTTTACCTGTTTTAACCTTGTCTGGTTTTATCTTTCAGATTTCATTCCGGCTGAATGTGTGGACGTGATGAAGGGGTTCTGTTCACAGATTTTGTACAACACTGCCTGCATGCACTGGGACGAAGGTAAGACGAATCTTCGACTCAAACTCAAAGAAAATGATCGGTGAGGGAAGGGGTTAAGCGAAATTTATGCTACTCCGATTTATCGGAGTCGGACATAGGAAACGCCCCTCCGAACACAGGGAACGCCTCTCCGACATTAACCGCTCTCTCCGAGCACCTCGGAGAGGCTGTCATGCACCTACTCATTTTTCTAACTTCCCGTACGAGGTTTGTTGGAGAGGGCTCGGAGTAGCATAAATTAAGCATTAGTCTACCTGTTTATACAGTCTGATTGGACACTCGACCAAATGTGCTACATGTTGTGGATTCAGACATTGGGTGTGCCGTCCTCAACAGTGCCTTTTCCTGATCTATTGGGTTGATTATTTTGCAGCCCTGTTACATTCTCATTTACATTTAGCAGACGCTTTTATCCAAAGCGACTTACAAGGATGTATACACATTTTCACATTTACACTGATGGCACACTGCACATCAGGAGCAATTAGGGGTTCAGTGTCTTGCTCAAGGACGCTTCGACAGTGGGAATCGAACTAGCAACCTTCAGATTACTAAACGACTTCTCTACCTCCTGTACCACTGTCGCCCCCTGTTACAGTGTGAGAATTGATACTGGTAGTTGTACTGATAATTACACACTTGCAATGAACTGAACAAGAGTTTCATACACAGCCCGGTGCCAAAAAATCATAAATGTTAATGCTTACATCAAGAGGCTACACACAATTTCAACAAACTATATCCACCTTTTTGAATTCTGCGTGCGAGAGTGACCTTGAGTGACGGCTCAGGGCAGCTATGGCTTTTTGAAATGACACTTTCTGCAATTCCGTTAAAAGAATCGCAGTGACATGCACATTTGGTTTCATTCTAAATCAGTTGCGTGAAAGTAAGGAAAACATTGTTGAAACCGTTGAAATCCCATCCACTTGTGTTCCAGTGATCTGTGATGATCTGTGATGCATTAGTATAGTCTGGTCTGGATCCCATCCACTTGTGTTCCAGTGATGATCTGTGCTGCATTAGTCTGGTCTGAATCCCATCCACTTGTGTTGATCTGTGATGCATTAGTACAGTTTGGATCCCATCCACTTGTGTTCCACTTGTGATCTGTGATGCATTAGTATAGTCTGAATCCACTTGTGTTCTAGTGATGATCTGTGATGCATTAGTTTAGTCTGGATCCCATCCACTTGTGTTCCAGTGATGATCTGTGATGCATTAGTCTAGTCTGGTCTGGATCCCATCCACTTGTGTTCTAGTGATGATCTGTGATGCATTATGAGTATAGTCTGAATCCCATCCAGTGATGATCTGTGCTGCATTAGTACAGTCTGGTCTGAATCCCATCCACTTGTGATCTGTGATGCATTAGTATAGTCTGAATCCCATCCACTTGTGTTCCAGTCATCTGTGATGCATTAGTGTGTGTGTGTGTGTGTGTGTGTGTGTGTGTGTGTGTGTGTGTGTGTGTGTGTGTGTGTGTGTGTGTGTGTGTGTGTCTGAATCCACTTGTGTTCCAGTGATCTGTGATGCGTTGGGATACAGTCTGAAGGATAAGTGTCTCCCTGGGGCGGAGTCCGAGTCTGAGTCCGAGTCCAGGACCTCCTTGGTTAGAACGGCCACAACGGAGCGCCTGGTGCGGCTCTTCAATCCCCTTCTCACTATGCTCCAACACCTAAAGAGCAATCTACGACCAGGTAACTCCACACACACACCCTCACACACACACACACACACACATTCTCAATCTACGACCAGGTAACTCCACATCTGTCAAGCCTGAGAGTTGTTGTGTTTTGCTTTACTGCTTACGTGATCATACAGTATATTTCCAGAGTGGTACTTTTGCCTACTAGTTTTTTTTCTCTTAGATAAACCCAAAGTATTCGGTTCTCTTACCCTAAAAGTGACTGGTGTTTTGTCTGACAGCTGTAAAGGTAGATCATTAATCAGTTCTGAAGGCGGGAATAATTGAATTACTTCAGTATGATAAACATACTTCTGTGCTTTTGTATATATTGAAACATTCAGAATGAAGTGCATGGGCAACCTTTCATGAATGAATGAATCTGCAACTGCAACTCTTATCCAAAGTTTATCCAAAATCCAACCTCTGATTCTTTAACCATAAGCTGTAACCGGGGGTGGGGGACTGGTTGGGCCAAGTGATACTGGAGGCGCTGTGCACCCGCACCCTCTAAATGTAAATTAGCTGAATTTGGCCAAAAGTGCATTGAATCACGATTTGCGTTGCTGTTCCTTTGGTGAAATACAGTGAATGTACTTCCCCCATAATGTCATGCTTTTAAAAAGGGTTGGTGTTGTTTTGTGTTTTTTTTCCTGAAAAAGGTAATGATGACCGAGTGGCTCAGCTGCAGATCCTGGGCGCCCTCTGCAGGTCGGTGGCCACGGTGCAGTCGACCACGTTCTGGGTGATGAGCAAGGCGTACCAGTTCCTCTCGTCCTGGTACCTCAACAAGTTCCTTCTCGTCACCCAAGGAGACCTCGTGGTAGGGGAGGATTGTTTTAATACCCAACTCTTCAGAGAGCACTTCCCGTCCTAACTGGCACTTCGACTAGTGCGTAACTTGCAATTACAGCAGTTACATTTCTGCACTTCTTTTTTCCTTTTTATTTCCTTTTGTTATATTTCTTATGTAAAGTAGTATTTATTTCTTGTTACACCAGGTTCTATTGCTCGTAGCTTGACTATTCTCTCCCTTGTACGTCGCTTTGGACAAAAGCGTCTGCTAAATGACTAAAAAAGATGCCCATCAAGCTGCTATTTATCTATTCCTTATCAGGCAATAACGTGTGTAACTAAGGCTTTTGTTCATTGGCAGGTCCTACAGGCCTTGTTGAAAAGACTTGCACAGGAAGTAGAGGACTTAAATAGCAGAGGAGGTCATCCTGTCATCTCAACACTGAAAGGACAGTTCACTCGAGGAGTAGCGGACCTTCAGGTGACCCTAACCCTGACCCTCAGGAAATAGGGAATCTACTTAGTCATCCAGATTTTATACATTTATACATTATATACACGTAAACATTTATACATTAGATACACATAAACATTTATACATTATACACGTACATTTATACATTATACACGTAAACATTTATACATTATACACGTACATTTATACATTATACACGTAAACATTTATACATTATACACGTATACATTAGATACACATATACATTTATACATTTATACATAAGATACATGTATACATTTATACATTATACACGTATACATTATACACGTATACATTTATACATTATACATTAGATACACGTATACATTTATACATTAGATACACGTATACATTTATACATTATACACGTATACATTATACACGTATACATTTATACATTAGATACACAAACATTTATACATTTATACATTATACACGTATACATTTATACATTATACACGTATACATTTATACATTAGATACACGTATACATTTTCACTTCAGAACTAAATAATGATGCATTTGTTGCATTTTTTTTATCTGTGTTGGATGAACTCAGGCCTTCTCTGATCGAATTCTGAGGATTTTCTCCATGGATTGCAAGAGGATGTCTGTTGAGATCTTTGAACAAACAATGCCGTCAGCAAAACACTGGAGGATCAATTACAAGACAGGTCCACTTGATGTTTTGGAACACACACACACACACACACACACACACACACACACACACACTAGGTAATAGAGGTATAGGTGAACAGAAAATTCATTTAAAATGATAAGTGAGGGTTATAAGTTATAAGTATAAGTATGATAAGTTGTCTTAATGAAAAACAATTATTGGATCTTGTCCCAGGTACACCATATTGAAAGTAATATCTTCAATTACTTTTAATTGAATTTCTAACTGTTAACACACTCTCAATCTTGATGACTACATTTCATTTTGAAAATCATGTAGAAAGTTCTGCATTTCTGTCAGTCAGAAAGTAAACGTCAAGTTGTACCGTACTAATTTAATGTAATGTTGTTCGGTTCTATCAATACTAATTTATAAACATGTGCCTCACATCTTTCAGAACTACCCAGCAGCCCCAGCGCGTACGCCACGTCTGCGGCCCAGAGCGTGATTGGCCAGGTGCTAGAGGGAGTGCGACTGCTACCCGAGGACGCCCGAATCCCAGCGCTGACGGAAGCCATGACAGGGTTCATGGAGGCGTGGATGGAACACATCCTCAAGCAGAAGATCAAGTTCAGGTAGGGATGCGGTTGGGATGCGTTTGGGATTCAGGTAGGGATGCGTTTGGGATTCAGGTAGGGATGCGTTTGGGATTCAGGTAGGGATGCGTTTGGGATTCAGGTGGGGATGCGTTTGGGATTCAGGTTGGGATTCAGGTAGGGATGCGTTTGGGATTCAGGAAGGGATGCGTTTGGGATTCAGGTAGGGATGCGTTTGGGATTCAGGTAGGGATGCGTTTGGGATTCAGGTGGGAATGCGTTTGGGATTCAGGTAGGGAATGCGTTTGGGATTCAGGTAGGGATTCAGGGCAGGAATGCGTTTGGGATTCAGGTAGGGATGCGTTTGGGATTCAGGTAGTAGGGATGCGTTTGGGATGCGTTTGGTATTCAGGTAAGGATGCGTTTGGTATTCAAGAAGCCTATCGGAACATCAGGTTCTGATACGATATTAATCATTATTTAACTCCATGTATTGCTCTTGCTGCTTGCTTTTATTGATTTTATGTAAAGCACTTTGAACTGCAACTCTTGTACGAAATGTGCTATATAAATAAAGTCTTACTTACTCCCCCTCTCAGCATCCAAGGCGCCCTGCAGCTGAAGCGAGACTTCGACCTGATCCGAGACCTGTTGGGCGCCGAGGAGTACAGCCTGTCGGAGGAGCTGCACCAGACGCTGCTGGCGCTGAACGTGTTCCAGCAGGTCGACGGCGCCATCGTGTGTCTGCTGCAGCAACCCATGAACAAACCACCCTACATGATGCCCTCACGAGCCTGGGAGCCCTTTAGACACTGCTGTGAGTCTCTCTCCAACGCACGCACGCACGCACGCACGCACGCACACACACACATCTATAAGACACACACACACACACACACACACACACACACACACACACACACATCTATAAGACACACACACACACACACACACCCCTACACACACACACACACACACACACACACATCAACACACACACACACACACACACCTATGAGACCTCATCATGTTAGGCTCTGAGTCTCTCCAACACACACACACACACACACACACACACACACACACACCTATGAGACCTCATCATGTTCTGCTCAGGCTCTGCTTTCAGATGGAGTACTGTGGTCAATTATTTTCGTTTTCAAAAGAACTCTAGCATCTGTATTCTGTTCACGCTGAAGATGTTTGATGGCTTTAGGAAGCAGAAGCTGTTTGATGGTTTAG
This sequence comes from Clupea harengus, assembly GCF_900700415.2. Lineage (NCBI taxonomy): Eukaryota > Metazoa > Chordata > Actinopteri > Clupeiformes > Clupeidae > Clupea > Clupea harengus. The sequence goes on along the minus strand of NC_045171.1, from coordinate 760,170 downwards.
GAAGCAGAAGGTGTTTGATGGCTTTAGGAAGCTGGAGCTGTTTGATGGCTTTAGGAAGCAGAAGGTGTTTGATGGCTTTAGGAAGCAGAAGCGGTTTGATGGTTTGGGAAGGATGGTTTTAGGAAGCAGAAGCTGTTTGATGGTTTTAGGAAGCAGAAGCTGTTTGATGGTTTTAGGAAGCAGTAGCTGTTTGATGAAGGATGGTTTTAGGAAGCAGTAGCTGTTTGATGGCTTTAGGAAGCAGAAGCTGAAGCTGTTTGATGAAGAATGGCTTTAGGAAGCAGAAGCTGTTTGATGGTTTAGGAAGCAGAAGCTGTTTGATGGCTTTAGGAAGCTGAAGGTTTTTGATGGCTTTAGGAAGCAGAAGCTGTTTGATGGTTTTAGGAAGAATGGCTTTAGGAAGCAGAAGCTGTTTGATGGTTTAGGAAGCAGAAGCTGTTTGATGGCTTTAGGAAGCTGAAGGTGTTTGATGGCTTTAGGAAGCAGAAGCTGTTTGATGGTTTTAGGAAGCAGTAGCTGTTTGATGGTTTTAGGAAGCTGAAGCTGAAGCTGTTTGATGGCTTTAGGAAGCAGAAGCTGAAGCTGTTTGATGGCTTTAGGAAGGATGGTTTTAGGAAGCAGTAGAAAAGCATAATAGATCTAATAGGGGAGGCCCAAATGCTCCTAAATACCACATACAGTACCAGTCAAAAGTTTGGACACACCTTCTCATTTTTTGAGAAGTTTTTTTCTTTACTTTTATTATTTTCTAAATGGTAGATAACACTTTTTTTGTTTAGTACATCATTCCATATGTGTTATTTCGTAGTTTAAATGTCTTCAGTATTAATCTACAATGTAGAAAATAATAAAAGTAAAGAGAAAACTTCTAAAAAAAATAAAAATAAAGGTGTGTCCAAACTTTTGACTGGTACTGCATGTGTAGAGATATAGTGCTAATCTTATGCTACGGCGATACATTTCACAGTAACAGTGTTTTTAATCACTTTGCACCTAGATAATTAGGTGTTTAATATAATATTGTCAGTTTAATTGTCAAAATCACAAGTCATCACTTAATATAAAACAAGGAAAATGTGTTTCAAAGATCAAACCGGGGAGGAATGAGGATATAGATGGGAACAATTAAAATGAAAGGCCATCACACTTGCAAAGATCTGCCAAAGTTGTAGGCTTGCTGGCGAGTAAAATCAATCACGGTGAATGAATCAATCAAAATAATTGAACTGTTTAAATTCACTTCTCTGTCAGACACTAGAAGTAGGCATAAGTACAACAGGTTACCTTCTCATAACACGATAGTGAACGTGACCCTTCACTTTTTTCACAGTTTGTCATGCTGCAGCCTTATGCTAACGTCGTTTAAATTAATTCCTCGCAAGGATGGCAACAAAAAAGCCAAACTTTTCTGCAGAAGATAATGAGATCATAGTCGCTGAGATGGAGGAGAATAAAGGTTTTTATTCTCCAGGCTAACAAACACTAGAACAGACAAAAAATAAGATTTCAGACACAATCACATACAAAGTCAAAGCTGTAGGTCCTGTACAGGACATGGAAAAAAGATGACAAAAAGATGCTGCTAAACATATACCGAAAGGATATTCATATATTTGGGAAATACTTGATTGATAAATAAAACCTGATTGATAAATCGATTAGATTAGATTAGATTTACAGTCAAAAGAGCCAGGATTTCTAAATATACCTGATTGATAAATCGATTAGATTAGATTTACAGTCAAAAGAGCCAGGATTTCTTCTTCTTGACATTGCATAGATTAGATTAGATTTAGTGTCAAAAGAGCCAGGATTTCTTCTTCTTGACGTTGTCCTTTTCTCCAACCTCCAGGCCCCAGTATCACCCAAGTGGACCAAGCTGCCGGCAGTCTCAACAATTTGGACAGCATGGATGTTCAGGCCGCCTGCCAGGAGGGCTCACTCACCCAGCAGGCCCAGGACTCCCTCACCTCAGAGCTGGTCTCGGCATCATTGCCCGACTCGTATCTTCCCCTGGCTCAACAAGAGTGGCTGGATCTGCGAATCCACAATAGCTCCCGCTGGAAGCTCCCTGGCTTGCACTGCTTCACGAGGACAGAGTCGTAAAATGGCCGCCAACTGTCATTCTGGGTTAGCACTGCTTCACCAGGATAGAGTCATAAAATGGCCGCCAACTGTCATTCTGGGTTAGACATAGACTGCTTCACCAGGACAGGGTCATGAAATGGCCGACTGTCATTCTGGGTTAGACTGCTTCACCAGGGCAGAGTCATAAAATGGCCGACTGTCATTCTGGGTTAGGGTTAGACTGCTTCACCAGGACGGAGTCATAAAATGGCCGCCAACTGTCATTCTGGGTCAGCACTGCTTCACCAGGGCAGTCATGAAATGGACGACTGTCATTCTGGGTTAGACTGCTTCACCAGGACAGTCATGAAATGGCCGACTGCTTCACCAGGACAGTCATGAAACGGCCGCCAACTGTCATTCTGGGTTAGACTGCTTCACCAGGACAGAGTCATGAAATGGAGGACTGCTATTCTGTCTCTGCCCCTTCATAAACACTGACAACAGCTTTGAAGTGTTTCAGAAAATGATACACACACACACACACTTCAAATAAAGAAATACATTTTGTGTTATTTAAACATATTATTATGTGTATTGTTATTTTGTTAAATGCAGATACATGGTACAGGGATTGGTTTTTATTATAGTCTGAAATAGTTTGACTTATAATTTCTTCGGGAATGTAGTAGTCTGGCACAAGAAAATACAGAAGAAACTTTCTGTGTATCAATTCTGTTGGGCTGTATGTTTGTTTGGTCACTCACCACTTTCATTCACCCTCTAAAGCTGCGTTCATTACGACTGGCATCGTGCCTTAATCCAGGGTTAACCCTAACTCAAACCCTGACCCTTATTCCAGGGGTCACCCTAACTCAAACCCTGACCCTTATTCCAGGGGTCACCCTAACTCAACCCTAACCCTTATTCCAGGGTCAACTCTAACCCTTATTCCAGGGTTCACCCTAACTCAACCCTTATTCCAGGGTCAACCCTAACCCTTATTCCAGGGGTCACCCCTAACCCTTATTCCAGGGGTAAACCCTAACCCTAACCCTTATTCCAGGGGTCACCCTAACCCTTATTCCAGGGTTAACCCTAACCCTTATTCCAGGCCAGTTCACAAGTGTCTCGCACTGCAGAATGAAAAACAGGCCGGCCGTTTTTGTGACGAGTAAAAGTTTGTTGGTAGTCATACTGAAGAGGTTTCTGTCTGTAGGAAATAACTAATTGTTTTATATTTATTTTGCAAAAATTCTTCCATATTACATCAAACAATTATTTGTTGATTCCTTGTACACTTCAATCGATATCATATCCATCATTTGTATCATTTTTATATAGCCCTTTTAACAAAAATTAAAACTTATTTTTGTCATTTGACACCATGTCACTTTTTTGATAAGTTATAAGTTTGAAGTCATTGTCATTTGCATTGTTTATTATGTTTGTGTTTATTTTTCTATTTCAGGATTGAATAAACAAACAAACAAATAAATGTAACTAAATGGGATCTCTGGGTCTCTTTATTTCTGTTTTATTGCTTTAATATTTTCAAATCTAAGCACTTATGCAAGTGAACAGTATACATGTCATGCTATTATTGGTTGTCTATTCTCCTCGTCAGTGAAGTGTTTGGTATTAGTTAACAGAACCTCTACCATGTAACATACTCCATTCATCTACCAAGTCCAAAACTGTCCTGCATTGTAATGCACTGTCATGCATTAATTGTACACTTCTATATTGAACCTTTAAGGGTTCTATAGCTTGGTACATACAGCTCAGGTAAAAATGAAGAGACCACTCCAAATTGTTCTTAAATCAGCATCTCCATGTGTATGGCAGCCATTCCATTCCAGTGTCTGTTGAATTCCAATACAGGCACACCTGATCAGACTTAATGAGGTACTGATTAGGTGATCACCTGAACCTAATCTTATTTAATGAAGAAAAGTATAAAAACCAGTGCTACGGTCATCACTATCCTCTTGCAATAGGACCAGCTGGACGGCAGAAGCAGTGCTAGTAGTACCTCAAAAGTAATTGGAATCAAAAAAGTGTCTATTGACCATGCCAAAATTAAAAAGAAAAGTTTGGAGTGAGGAAAAGATGTCAAACTGATGACCGGAAATTAGCTTGGTGGTTCCCATGTAAATGAGAAGTGTGTAAGTGAAGTAAGTGAGAAGTGTGTAAGAGACCTCCTGTTAGAGTTTAGGATGTACATTTACAAAGGAAAGAAATGTCAATTTGCAATGTTAAAAACAACACACACTTTGTTTAAACAAAAGAGAACATTTGAGTTCTTGAAAAGTGCAGGCAGGATGAGGATTGCCGCATTCTTTTGAAGGTCTGAAATTTTAACAGAAACAAACAATGTTTAAAAAAACATAGTATTATGGAGATGATTGAAGGGGTGCAAGGGAAAAGAAGAGTTGTCAGCTTGTGACATACCATCACTGATAGCCTCATCTCCGAGCAGGCTTGACAGCAGCTCCCTCTGACTCCCACTTTGAGCTGCCCTGATGGTGTTGGTTGTCATCACACTGAGGCCATTTTGAAGGTTTACCTTCATTTCCAGGAGTTCCATGATTTGGCCACTTGCAAAGAAATGTGTGATCTATAATTGTAATAGTAGGTCTATTTTAACAGTGAGAGACAGAATATCAACAAAAACATCCAGAAAACTGCATTTTATAACAGTTATGAATTGATTTGCACTTGTCGCGGAAAATAAGTATTTGAACCCCTAGCAAAACATGACTTAGTACTTGGTGGAGAAACCCTTGTTGGCAAGCACAGACGTCAGACGTTTCTTGTAGTTGGTCACCAGGTTTACACGCATCTCAGGAGGGATTTTGGTCCACTCCTCTTTGCAGATCCTCTCCAAATCCTTAAGGTTGCGTTTTCAATATGAGGGAATGAGGTTCAAGCCCAATATTCCACGGTACATGGCCCCATCCATAGTCCCCTTGATGCGATGGAGTCATCCTGTACCCTTGGCAGAGAAACAGCCCAAAAGCATAATGTTTCCACCTCCATGCTCGACGGTGGGGATGGTGTTCTTGGGGTCATATTCAGCATTCTTCCCCCTCCAAACGCGGCAAGTCGAGTTGAGGCCAAAGAGCTTGATTTTGGTCTCATCTGACCACATCCTGTCTCCCAATCCTCCTTAGAATCATTCAAGTGTTCATTGGCAAACTTCAGACGGCCCTGTACATGTGCAGGGGGACCTTGCGAGTGCTGCAGTACTTCAAACCATTATGGCGTAGTGTGTTGCCAATGGTTTTCTTGGTGACTGTGGTCCCAGCTGCCTTGAGATCATTCACAAGCTCCCCCGGTGTAGTTCTGGGGTTATTATGCACCTTTCGGATGATCACCAATACCGCACGAGGGGATATCTTGCATGGAGCCCCAGACCTAGAGCGATTGACAGTTGTTTGGTGTTGCTTCCATTTGCGAACAATCACACCAATAGTTGTCTGCTTCTCACCAAGCTGCTTGCCGATGGTTTTGTAGCCCATTCCAGCCTTGTGCAAGTCTACAATCTTATCTCTGACGTCCTTGGACAACTCTTTGGTCTTGCCCATGGTGGTGAGGTTGAAGGTGTGAAGTATGATTCTTTGGACAGGTTTATTTTATACACGTCACCAGTTGAGATCAGGTGTACCTTGTTAGGACTAATCTGTGTGCTTCTTGGGCACATAACTGGTCTGTTGGAGCCAGAATTATTGCTGTTTGGTAGGGGTTCAAATACTTATTTTCCCGCGACAAATGCAAATCAATTCATAACTGTTGCATAAAAATGCAGTTTTCTGGATGTTTTTGTTGATATTCTGTCTCTCACTGTTAAAATAGAACTACCATTACAATTATAGATCACACATTTCTTTGCAAGTGGCCAAACTTGCGAAATCGGCAGGGGGTCAAATACTTATTTTCCCCACTGCATTTAATGGTTTGCAGGCATACATTATAATAAATAGATAAAAATAAGTCTATTGAATAGGAAAGTAGAACTGTGTATTCTGATTACCATGGCTTAAATCATTTATAATCTGGACAAATGTACATATTCATTTGCATGAATGTGTCAAAACATTTGTAAATTGTGTGATGGGAAATGGTATGTGAATTGTAAGATTTTTCCAAAACCTTCTCAACAAGAGTAGCAGCATAAACAGTGCAATGCACCAGTTAATCATAGCCACAAGATGGCGCCAGAGGAGAACAATTGAAAACAAATACATTTACATCTCAAATAGGTCCGACATGATCTTGGTATTTGTATGCCTAGATAGTGTGTGTTGTGGTTGTTTTTGTGGTTCTCAGGTTTATTTCTGTAATTTTCATTCATTGGTTATGTTTGTGTAAATGCGGTGCTCTGTTTCAAAAGTGTACAACACGGCAGAAGCATACTTTATGAGTTTAAAGTGAATATTTATATCTGTTCCTATATGCATATTTTTAAGTATCTTTATGGGCTTTAAGTCATATTTTGTCATAAACAGTCTTGTAAATATAATCAAATTTTGCATCCGAAATGTACTTATTTTAAAAAATGCTTTCTCAAGTTTCTGAAAAACTCTATAAGCTCTTGTCAAATCAAATTTTTATGAAAAATGCCTACACTATTTCTCATAAATAAAAACACTATTTCTCATCTAGGTAAATCACTAACTACATCCTCGTGAGCTCAATCTAAAGCACTCCTGTCTTTGTTTAGCTGAAGCCTCTTGGAGTTACAGTGTTACAGTACACTTCATAGACGTCAACAATCTGACAAAACCTGTTACAATAAAGTGAATATATAAACACACATAAACATATAAACACATTCAAATATAAACATATAAACACACACATAAACATATAAACACACTCAAACACGTGCCAGGCATTTTTTTTTTGTGGACCAAAGTGTGCATTTTCAGGGCTAGAATGTACAAAATAGAAAATAGTTTGCTAAAAAAAAAGTGAAACTGAAAATATTAAATACATAAATGCTAGACTATTCAGGGAGCGAAGAGTTGTTACAGTTGCAAAGACTGCATTACCAAAACAGAATTTCAAATGGTTTAGTATGTAAACAGATTGTACACTATATTTTTATAGTATGTAAGAATTATATTAAAACAAAATGGACCCTTCATACGTGATACATAAAAAAAAGACTGTGTGACCGTCGTCAATGCAACTCATCAATATCACAACCTCCTTTGGAACCGGTATATATCTTTTGCATTTTAAAGTGTTGTGTCTAAGAAAGTTAACTATGTGTGTAATGTGTTTTATAAATTGAAAACTTAAAAGAATGACAATTAGCTTATAGTGTTGCAGATTTGGTGTGGGTTTTCCTGTTTGAGTGGCATCTTCAGAGATCGTGCGATATATAAATATTTTGATATAATTTAATATTTTGTGTGTAGGTAGTTGAAAATAACTGAACTGTAAATGCTCTCCCTGGCTCTCTGCTTTCTCGCGCCTAGGTACATTTACATTTTACATTTAGTCATTTAGCAGACGCTTTTGTCCAAAGCGACGTACAAGGGAGAGAATATTCAAGCTACGAGCAATAGAACCTGGTGTAACAATAAATAAATACTACTTTACATAAGAAATATAACAAAATGAAATAAAAAAGAAAGAAAGGTAATGTATATAGCACTAGGTAAAGGGCAATAGGTAATGTATATAGCACTAGGCAAAGGGCAATAGGTAATGTATATAGCACTAGGCAAAGGGCAATAGGTAATGTATATAGCACTACTAGGCAAAAGGGCAATAGGTAATGTATATAGGACTACTAGGCAAAGGGCAATAGGTAATGTATATAGCACTACTAGGCAAAAGGGCAATAGGTAATGTATATAGGACTACTAGGCAAAGGGCAATAGGTAATGTATATAGCACCACTAGGCAAAGGGGCAATCCTGGGCAATCACTCTGCTTCATCCAAGCCCTCCCTGAAGGACCCCCCTGAGATATGGGCACCTGGCCTGCATTCACCGCCGCTACGCTACTTGCTGTAATTTGAATACGGATCAGCGTGGTTCCCCTGCAGTGTTCCAGTGCGCTGGAGCCAACCATCACAGGGGGGACAATAATTTGACTGATGAACAATCAGGTTATCGCAAGGTCATCAGCTCATCACCAAGAGGTCTAGTGCTAGCAGTAGCAGCAGTAGTAGCAGTAGCAGGGTAGCCTGTGTAGTTGGGGAGCTTTTCCAAGGCAAAGGTCATTCCGATAGTATAATTAGAGGCTTTAATTAAAAGGCATGTTGGCTGATTAAGGATACATTTGAGCTTTGTTGTAGGACCACTGATCTAATGGTAATTGTCGTCGGTATATTTCGTTTAACCTCTCCTTTCCACAAACATATGTTTAGAAGACGCGATGTGAATGTGTTCTTACTTATCTGTAATATATTTCAATATGAAAACACTTGCTTCAGAAATCCATAAAGAAAACTCCCAAATCCTTGAATCGACGTGAGAGAGACACATTTCCTGAATTAACTGTATCGAGGCAGTTTTCCAGCGGCAAAAGAAATTGTTCAGAAATTGTTGGCAGGGATGGGATCAGTACCTCGTCTGGTGTGTCATAGCCTGTGTGTGTGTGTGTGTGTGTGTGTGTGTGTGTGTGTGTGTGTGTGTGTGTGTGTGTGTGTGATAGCTGATTTACTCCTTCTCCCCTCTGCTCAGAAGCTGATTTTAAAACGCTCTGAATCTTACGTTTCCTCTAACAGTTGTGAACACTGTGAGTTATTGAGACAGGGAAGGCATTTAGTCAACAATAAGAACAACAACAATGTATGAATGCTTATCAGTGTCTTATTTGTATGTAAACATATAACAGCTCATTTGTGTTCTATTGGGTTGTCTCTGTGGAACACATGAAGCAGAACATTCTTGGTATTGTTTTTATTTTCCAAAAAGAATAAAGACTTTAGTGATTTCCCATAAAAAAACCTATTGCTATAAAAAGGAACCCTGTGATGGTCGTAGTAAGCATCTCCTGTTCTTTTTATGATTGCTTACGCATTATTTCTGAAACACGATTTTTTTCAAAACTCTTGACATGAATCACAAAACCTACACACACATAATGCAGAACAAAAATGAGACATAAAACGACGTTCAACCTTGTATTTGGGCCCTCCTTCGGTATACTAGATGTATGGCATTTTAAATGGCAGTGCCTTCAGAAGACACACAAGTGATCGATGTCTGATTGTTGTGTCTTAGAATGTGAATCACGTGTGTAATATTTAGCAAAAGGTATTATATGACATTTAAAACAGCTCATAGTTTCGCAGACTTGGTGTGGATGATCTTTGAGTGACAGCTTTCTAAACGTGTAGGACATGTGAGATTTGTGTTTGTGGGGTAGGAGGTAAAGAAAGCAGGTTATGGGATGGAGAGGGCTCAGTGTTGCGTGACTGCATGACGGCTCACACTCAGTGCATTCCCTAAGTATGGAAGAAGACCCAGGAATTGATTGCAGATAAAAACTGTGTTATCGTGATATTTACTTTGTTCAGAAGCTATGATACACTAGTTTTATTTAAGAATAATTACAACATATACAACATATACAACTCTATATTCTCAGTTCTTTTATCCAGTTGGTGAGATACAATGGATTGAGTAAATGTGTGACTTTTCTAAATTCCCAATCAAAAATCTCCCTATTGTTCTCAAAAGAGATTTTCAATCAATCCAGACTATATAGGCCTACATCTCGTCAGTAAACAGTGATGATTATAGCCTAACCATGTTGTAGGATTTCCAGGTTTGATTGCTTAATTGAGATGTAGGATCACTGTGCAGTGCGTGGTCATAGCATTGTATTACAGTATTTTAGATTGTATGCTGATTCTATGTTGATATAATTCAACCAAGGACTTTGAACATGCTCATGAAAAGAATATCCATCATTTTGATGTGTTAAACACTGCAAATGACCCACAAGTCCTGGCCTACTATTTAAGTGTAACCAAAATGTTGTAGGCAATCAGTACATTTTTATTACAGTTTATTTTCATATCTATTGTGAACTAACCTAAATGCATAAATGCATATTTACTAAATACACTTTCTTCATAGACCCTGTCTGGACCAGGACCAGCATGTCCACTGCTGCATGATGCAAACACAGTGTTTCTCTGTGTGATCTCCTCTGTACCAAATTGTTCCTCGTGGGGCTATAAAAAATAATTCAAGTCTACAAAATATTAGCTGTCATGTTAGTCACTGTAAGTAATGCTACCGAGGTCCATGTTTTTGCCAGAGAATGCGACGGGGTGAACCGATGACATCATGCATCTGTTGTTGTGTCTCGGCAGCATGCTGACCTGGAGGTCCTCTGAACGTCTGAACATGATGAATGCCCTGGTCTAGATCGTCTATGTGGGATACATATGGCCTAAGCTGACCCAGTACCCTGAAGGATGATAGAACCAGCCGATTCTACTGAAATCTGTTCTGCTGGAATGCAATACCATGTAATATTTGTGTAGGACAATGACAGATTCAAAGCCCAAAGTCAATTTTTTTTTTAAACTGTGCATGATTTTCTTAGATATATTATGAAATATGAGATGTATAGGTTCCTGTTCCCAGCCAGATACCCAAACTAGTATGGTTGAAGATGTTCCATTGAGCGCTTAGACATGTAATCATATCTGGAGCAAAGCGGATAATCTGGCAAATAAACCAAATAAAGAATCAAATAATATTAGGACACTTTGGAAGCTATCTTCCAGGCGACCAGCAAGCAGGAGAGAGAGAGGAGATGTGTGACACAAGCAGGATAGAGAGAGGAAATGTGTGACGGTGAAACGTGACAGGACAGGGAATGAGAATTATTAATCACATCTCTCCGTAATAAGGTTGCATTCTAAATTTGTAATGAAGCTTTATACAGAACATATAGGCTAATAAAATAGATCTGATTGTGAAACGACTTACAGGAAATACACACTGAGCATTTGACCAGGCTTTCTATGTTTCTGGCCTTCTACATCATAGACCTTGAATAATTAATACTATAGCGTACCTACAGTATATGATGATGGTGATTCTTGCACTATTCCAACGACTCCAGTTGTATTCTACACGAAAACAGCTTCACACGGTCGACACTACTCATTTAAGCAACATTACTGAACACAGACAGACCTGCTGTGGAATGTCAGTTGATATGTCCGTTTCAGCAGCCCTTTATAGCAACAAAACATGTAATGAACAACAGTCAAAACGAAATTAATATTTTACAGAATGAACTCATTTAAGCAACATTACTGAACACAGACAGACCTGCTGCAGCCCATTATAGCAACAAAACATGTAATGAACAGTCAAAACTAAATTAATATTTTACAGAATTAACTCATTTGTAAACAGAGATGTTGTGCTCCTTCTGACATTGGGCCGATCTTAATAGATAGATAGATAGATAGATAGATGGATACTTTATTAATCCCGAGGGAAATTTAGGATTGCCACTATACTGAGAGACATTAGGCTATTTTAGAACGGTAAATGGCAGAATGATGCATTGACTAGTGGTCTAAACTGAGTTAGCACTATGCTGTAAAATAAAAAGAAATATTATTTTCTGTCTCACTTTTTGTTTGCAAATTAAGGCCCTGATGAATGATGAATATACTACTAGATCATTTTTTTCACTGTCATTTGGTAACATATTTTGATGAGTTAAATGTTCGGTCAATTTAGTAACTGAGTGGTCAATATTATGCCATCCAACTGTGTGGAGGTCAGATGAGATGCCAGGCGCAGATTGTATTTCAAAGAAGGAAGTGACAGAACGCCTTCCTCAAAACAATGTCCCTGCTCACCTTTTGATCAGACACCCAAATGAGGCGTTGGTCCGCCCTCAAAGGTGATTAGGTCTGTGAACATGTTATGAAATGACCACAGGTGATTAGGTCTGTGAACATGTTATGAAATGACCAAAGGTGTTTAGGTCTGTGAACATGTTATGAAATGACCACAGGTGATTAGGTCTGTGAACATCTTATGAAATGATCACAGGTGCTTAGGTCTGTGAACATGTTATGAAATGACCAAATGAATGTGCCCTAGGAACTCAAATATCAAGCAGTCGAAAAAGCTTTACACAATGCCCTCCTTCGCTGTTCATAAGAGCCTGCGGTGCACATCTATCAAGTTAGGGCTCATTATTCCTGCAGAGCTATCTTTTTTTTTTTCATGTGATTTTCCATTCACATTTTATCGTGGAAGCCTGTATTAAATTCTGTCAAAAACAAAATGAAGACATTTTACATTTACATTTAGTCATTTAGCAGACGCTTTTGTCCAAAGCGACGTACAAGGGAGAGAACAGTCAAGCTAAGAGCAATACAAAAAACATGGTGTAACAATAAAAACTACTTTACTAAGACAAAATAAAACAAGAAAAGCAAAACCATTAAGATCAGCGATATCAGGCCATTATCTGAAAATCTGAATATTTGTGTTTGTGTAAGCCCCCCCTATTATCATGAGGTTATTATCATCAGGTTCATGCCTTTAAGGAGTGAAGAAGCAGACAGACATTAGAGTGTTTGAGCAGTGGCAATCTGGGCATCTGGAATTGGACTTTATCTTTTTGATATCCTCTTTCTATCCTGGCTCACACAGGAGATAACAGCTTGTTATCTACTCCAGAATCCACCTCACATAATTAAAAAAGAAATGATCAACTGATAGTCATAAAAACAACCCCATCCTTGAGGAGTGTGCCCTTCAGTGGCAGGAACGCTAAACATCCTCTCAGTGTCTTCTCCAACCCTCACAAGCTACATGTCTGACATCCTCCACAGTGTCTTCTGCAACCCTCACAAGCTACATCCGCTGACAGTGTCTTCTCCAATCCTCACAAGCTACATGTCTGACATCCTCCACAGTGTCTTCTGCAACCCTCACAAGCTACATCCGCTGACAGTGTCTTCTCCAATCCTCACAAGCTACATGTCTTCATCTTCTCAGTGTCTTCTACAATCCTCTACATCCTCTCAGTGTCTTCTGCAACCCTCACAAGCTACATGTATTCATCCTCTGACAGTGTCTTCTGCAACCCTCACAAGCTTCATGTCTTCATCCTCTGACAGTGTCTTCTCCAATCCTCACAAGCTACATCCTCTGACAGTGTCTTCTCCAATCCTCACAAGCTACATGTCTTCAGTGGCAGGAGAGCTAAACATCCGCTGACAGTGTCTTCTCCAATCCTCACAAGCTACATGTCTTCATCCTCCTCAGTGTCTTTTGCAATCCTCACAAGCCTCATGTCTACATCCTCCTCAGTGTCTTCTGCAATCCTCACACGCTACATGTCTTCATCCTCTGACAGTGTCTTCTACAATCCTCACAAGCTACATGTCTTCAGTGGCAGGAGAGCTAAACATCCGCTGACAGTGTCTTCTCCAATCCTCACAAGCTACATGTCTTCATCCTCCTCAGTGTCTTCTGCAATCCTCTACATGCCTAGCTCTATGGACCTAACGACCAATGACCTCTTTGTCACACCATCACTAATACAACAGTTATTCTCTTTTCCCTGTTAACTATACTTTGCATTTTGAGAAAAAAAAAACCCTAAAACAATTGCTTCCTGTTTGATAACACACACACACACACACACCAGGCTACTATGAGTGGCCTGAAGAACCTTTCCAGCACCAATTTATTGCAGACTGTAAAATGCAAACCTGATTTATTTTTGAACCATTTCCATTGCATGGAAAAGTCATTTCAATCATAAATGGCAGAATTTGATTTAGGAATGCGTTGTTTAATAGCTTCACTATGATCAAATTTAAAAGTAATTCAATTAATCAGCAAAACGCTCAGTGTGTGCCGCCTTAAACACAGTTACCCAAACAAAGGGGCTTTTAATATAAATTTTCCACAAGATTTCTTTATTGATTGAATGCAACATGATTTGTGTGATACATTCGTGGTGATCAATAAAGGCCAAGTCAATAGGGTATATAAAATAATCATCGCCGTGATGATGAGGTGCCACGGACTAATACCTATCGCTAACCTTCAGTGTTTTCTCGACAAGAATATGCACACAATCCAATGTGGTG
>NC_045171.1:735985-740985 GCF_900700415.2 Clupea harengus | reverse complement strand
CATTTTGGTTAATTTATGATAAGATATTTAGCATTTCAAATTGTTTGCATGTTTTCATTGCTAAAGGCACTGGTGTTTTAAGGCTGTTTGGATGATTGCCTCCTACTTTGACCCGAGTGTCTCCCCTGTCCACCAGGCTCTGAGGATCTCACAAGGTCATATTAAATGAATGACATAATGAACACGGAGGAGAGTGTGTGTGTGTGTGTGTGTGTGTGTGTGTGTGTGTGTGTGTGTGTGTGTGTGTGTGTGTGTGTGGAGGAGAGTTTATTTATACGGCGGTGCTCAATGAGGGCTCCTTTAATGCCCTATAATGTGTCACTTGTCTTGGGCCTGGAAGGTTGCACTATACGCCATTGATTTAACTGCCTGAGCTAAATGAATGCGGCCATAACCCAGGACATACATGTAAATTGAGACCAGGCAGTGGGATGCATAAAAACCACCAGGCAGAAAACAAATCTCTTGCTTCCAACACAGGAGTATTGAGCTTTCCTTTCCGGAACAATGACAAAAAAAAACCTGAAGCGTTATATTCCCCCCCTGTCTCAATGAAGAGAGATGCAGAGGCACCACTCTCAGGCACCAACTCTTGTTTTAAGATGTACATCAGGGTGTTATAGGATTTATAGCTTATTATTAATTGCTGGATTTAACTTATTCATATTTTATGGAGTGGAAAAATAATAACCTGAGAAGTTTCATCTATCATCTGGTAAGGTCAGATGTGCGAATGCAACCTATGCAGGAGGAGGAGTGGAGTAGTGTTGCTATGGAGTAGTGTTGCTATGCAGTAGTGGAGTAATGTTGCTATGGAGTAGTGTTGCTATGGAGTAGTGTTGCTATGCAGTAGGAGTCGTGGTGCTAGACAGTTCCTTGTTGTTCTAAAAGAAAAAACTGCAACATATGTGTTACATACTTACTACTACTACTACTAATAATAATAATAATAATAATATTATTATTACGTGTATTGTTTATAAATGAAATTAATAAATGGCAGTATACACATTTAAATGAGTGATAATAATTATAATGGTATTCTGTGTATTGTTTATAAATGAAATGAATAACGGCAGTATACACATTTAAATGAGGTTTCCTGGTGAAAACACGATTACCTCCATAATTTCATACAAATCTTTCACATGAAATACTTCACTGATTGAATCAATACACGCTGACGGCGTGACTGCTCCTCGGCGGGTCAAGAGTTATCCAGCGGCTCATATTTGTGGGAAATTTAATTGCTCTATCTCTTTCCTGCCCTGAACCATTGTGGGAAAGGCTTGGTTAAACTGTTAATTTGATCAATACTTAATTCTTTTTCACCTGCCTTCTTTGCTCTGCCACGCTGTGATAAGCGCACGAGGTACGGTGGGGGAGGGGGGGATTGTCCAAATTTTCTCCCCTCGGCAGCCTAGTGCTGCCATTCGGAGTGATGTAATTTATACCCTAGTAGTGGCTCTGCAATTACCCTGTCCATTGCTGTCGACAGTATCTCACTATCTTTTAAATGGATCCAGCTTGACTCGTCCAGCTAGGCAAACAGTACAAATGATGCCATTCCTCACGCTGTGAGTCCTAAAGAGATAAGTTCCTTAAAGAGGCGGCCATTTATCAGCTGATACAAGCAGGATACTTACAAGCCCACTCTATTGTTTAGGCGTTTTGACAGTCTGTTTGCCCCCTGCTCCCCACCCCCTATTTCTTTCACTCTTTTTTCTCTAGTGTAATTACCCATGGGGGTGTCAATAATGAGGCTGATTTGTTTGGTAAGGCCCCCTTGCCTTGGGGTTGATGGGGGATCCCTGTACTCCAATTGTTGTTTCTGACCTTTGGGTTTTTCCTATCTTTGAGGCCTGGATGCTACACAGGCAGCAACATTAGCACCACCAATAACACACCAGGAGAACTGGAAGGATAAGTAGTCGACAGAGTCTGAATTTCTATGATGTGTATTGAGTATGTACGATATGCACATGTGCTTAAAAGATTAATATCAACACATTTATATCATAGACAAAACATATATTTAAGCTTTTATTTGATTCAGAGTTACAGAATATACTGATTTTGAAGGCATTGGACACCCAAGCCTGGATTTACATGACTACTGGACAAACTAATTAATTAGCATAGGGAATTTCAGTTTAAAGCCAGCAAAATTTCTTTTAAAGGAGCAAAATAGTACTTCTAATACAATCCTTAGAGATGGCTTAAGTATTTTAACAAAGCTAAGTGACTAAATTGCTGTCCTGTTTTTGTTGGGGAATGCCTGGCAAAGGTGCTTATGATTTGTCAAACATGGTGTGGTAATATGTATTAATATTATTATAAATGTTAACTACTTACTGACCGAGAGTGAGGTCATACCGGGAAATATCAAACTGAGGCTTTAACGTATCGAGCGAGCGATAGCGAGGTTGATACGCCAAAGCCGAAGTTTGATATTTTCCCGGCATGACCGAACGGTCAAGGTTAGTAAGTTGTTTATTATATGACATTTTTTGCTCCTTTCATTTTGTAAATGAAAAGAAATCGTAATTTTGCGAACGGTCAATTGTACAATACACACAGCAACCACCACAAACACTGAAACTACACACAGCAACCACCACACACACTGAAACTACACACAGTGAGACCAAAATCACAAAACAAACCACTGAAATCAACAGATAAACACAGAATAAAAACCACAGTAAGATACACACAAGGAACCCACACCACAGTAAGATACACACAAGGAACCCACACCACAGTAAGATACACACAAGGAACCCACACCCCCCCCCCACACACACACACACGCACAAACCCACACACACACACACCCACACACACACACACACACGCACAAACCCACACACACACACACCCACACACACGCACAAACCCACACACACGCACACACCAATATATCACATAGCCTGCCAAACGCACCCAACGTGAAGGGACTTTTGCCATTCGTTTGACCACCAAAAGCTGTACATTTGAGCTTAGACAACAATCAAAACAAAAAAACACTACTAGTTGTAAACTTGTTGTAAGTTATGACCACTCAAAACATGTAGAAATAAGATGGACAATAAGAAATGACTATAAAAAAATGAATGAATTAATAACAGGCAAACCAGCAGCGCAAGTAAACTGCTGATTAGAGGGTAACCTTGGCAACCATTCAACCTGCTGAAAGCACACAACACAATTATACTACAAGATGATTGGAGAAGGTTAACCAGGCAGGCGAATACCAACACAGGTTGGTTGAATAGCACACTATATGGTGAGTTTGCAAATCTAAAATGAAAGTTAAAGGCAGTCAAAGACCACAGGCATAGCGCGCACACACACACACACACACAAAGACCACAGGCATAGCTGCACGGTGGTGTTACATGGCGTTCAGCATGAGGGATAGGACAACCTTCCACTGTGATGATCAGAGGCTGGCTGTTCAATGGGAGGGACGGAGCCTTTCAGACCGCCGCACCTCGCCCTTCCGCACAATTGCCCTCGCCCCTCCACACACTCAGTGCCCTCGCCCTTCCACACACTCAGTGCCCTCGCCCTTCCACACACTCAGTGCCCTCGCCCCTCCACACACTCAGTGCCCTCGCCCCTTTTCCACCAAAGCCGGGCCGGTGCTGGTTCTGGGCTGGTTCCAATTCTCAAACCAGTTCTTCGGTTTTCCACACAAAACTAAACCTGGCTCTGGTTCCAAAAAAACAGGTTCCAACTCAGCACCAACTTTATGCTGGGCCAGAAAACAAGAACCGGTGACGTCGGGTTCGTTCCGAGGTTATGGGCGGAGCTACCCCACCAGAAACAGAAATTTCCGCCGCCATTTTTTGAGTGAAAACGGTGAAAACATGAATGAAAAATCCATCCAGCAGTGGATCACGGATGAAATAAAAGCCTTGATAGCGATTTGGTCATCAACAGAAATCCAAGACAAACTTGAAAAGGCAGTAAGGAAAGCTAAAATATATGAGGAAATAGGGGGACAGTTGGAGATGGCAGGGTTCAAAAGGAAAACAGACCAAGTAACAAACAAATAAAAAAAATAAAGAAAGCTTTCATCCATCAAAATGTGTTAGTTTGTCTGCATAGTATACAGTAACTCTTTCAATCTGGCTTGTTTTTGTTGTGTGATGTCACACCTAAGATTAGCTGTTGACTAAGCAAATTCGTGTAGCAGCTAGCTAACTAGAGTTAGTTGAGACAGAAGAGTTTCAGAAAACATGTGTAAGCAGTTGTCACACAGAGCTCTTTACCTGCATACACCTCAGCATGTCAGTTCACCATTAATGCACCCTTCATGTGTGCCAATCTCAATTAGCTGACGAGCAATAGTTGGCCACTCTCTGTCTACTGAGGGCAAAGTTGGCCGTCTGCTGGCTTTTTTTATCTCAAAGTTTTTCAACTATTTAATCATGTATTACTCATTCTGTTCTTAACAATTTTATATTCTGTTGAGAGCTGACACTAACCAGACTTGCTTTCCCTCTACCCACCTCCAGCCTGGGTGAGGGTTAGGTGTAAGTAAGTGTAATGCACTCAACAAGCTAATCCTTCCTCCCGATGTGAGATAGCCTAATTTGTTATGTGATGATACATTTTTACAGGGGTTCTTTCTGAAGATGTGTAAGTGCTACCATCGCTACCATCACATATAAAATAAGTAACCTATTTAATAGGGTTAGGGTTAGGGTTAAAATAAGTAACCTATTTAATATATTTTCATTTAATCATTTAGCTCTGTAACGCCCTTCTGACCACTTTGTTCCTCTGATGAGCAACGGTTGACCGTCCCGTCTCTCCGCAGCAAGAGATGCAGTGTGTTGGTGGTGGAATGGCCCATAGACATCTATATAGATCTAGGGTTAGGGTTAGGGTCTAAATATATAGATATATGTTATAGATATAGATCTATTTATGTCTATGGAATGACCTCCCTTCTATCTGTATCTGTTCTGTGAGAAAGCCTTGCTATT
>NC_045171.1:725985-728485 GCF_900700415.2 Clupea harengus | reverse complement strand
TTAGTTTTAATTAGTTTTTAAAGTGGGTTTGCTAGTTTAGTTTAGTTTCTATTTTTTGAAAATGCTTAGTTTGAGTTTAGTTTTTATTAGTTTCAGTATTAGTTTTAGTCTTTACCGCGGAATGGGGGGGGGGGGGGGGGGGTGCAGTCAGGGAAGCTTAATTTTTTTGCTTGCAAAACAAAATGCTCAAAATGAATAGAAGATACAAGCTATAATAAATAATATGTAATAAAAACTCACCAAACATACCATTTAAAAAAAAATATTCACTTAGGACAGATGAACAGCCATCCACAAAAGACAACTATGAAAGATCTGTGTCAGACGTGTGTCAGTCAGAATTTGCGCATATCCTGTTCAAACAGACAGGAGACAGGGAGACGGTGAGGCAGCGACGAGCGGTGCCTCATCTCAGATTGCGCAATCCCTCACAAACTGGGTTGAGCGCATGCGTAGAACCTATTTACTCTTGCTGATCTGACGTAAAGCTGCAGTGACAAAACACGGAGAGGAGGCAAACAGTACCTCTGCTTCAATGAAGGGAGCATGCGAGAGCCCACCGGTCGGGTTTGTGCTTGTTCTGCCGTTACTCTTCTTATATTTGACCTTGACTACGAAAATGGAAGATTCTATAGCTAAGCTAAAACATTTCTCATAACTGGACTTTTAATCAAAACGTGAATTGATCAATAATGGGAGACCAATGCCGTAGCTAAAAGGTATGCTTCAAACGACGGGACAGAAGATAACTCGATCGACTTCTCACACCCAAAGCCAAATTGCTTTGAAAATATTTTGAACCTCAAGAATAGATTTTGGTTTTGGACCTGTGCAACTTCGTAAGAGTTCATATTCACGAGTGCATAATCACACATATTAACACGAGTTCATCACAAGCTAGCAGCTGCCAACTGTATGTAGCCACCTTACCAGACTATGTAAAGAATGCTGTGTGTAAAGAATGCTGATATGAAAAACAACCCAGTAGTCAAAGTGCAAGCTGCCAATTGAATGGTGATTTAAGCTACTGTATTGGGTTTATATATTTGTAAATCTGACTCTGAAGTGCCTCACCAGCCACGAACCTCACCGCACGTTACTGTTCCAAGTAATTCCAAATAGGGCTCTGTCGCTTTCTCCCGATTTTTGCCGCCATGAAACCAGGTGAGGGGCGTGTACTAAAAGTGGTACGGCGGAAGATAGACTATAAGGCTATGTATGAAATAAATTGACATCTATACATTGACAAAGACGAAAACGAAGGACATTTTCTCTATAATTCTATTTTATTTTAGTTAGTTTTGTAAAGACACAATACAGTTTCAGTTAGTTATCGTTTTTTTATAAAGCCTCGTTTTTATTTTTATTTCAGTTAACGAAAAAAAAAATCACACCTCGTTTTCGTTTTTTCGTTAGTTTTCGTTAACGATAATAACCTTGATACACACACACACACACACACAGACACACACACACACACATACACACACACACACATGCACGCACACACACACACACACGCACAGACACACACACACACACATACACATACACACACACACACACACACATGCACGCACACACACACACACACACACTCACACACACACACACACACACACACACCCCTCTAATGCTAACTCCCCCCCTGCTTATTCCTAACATTGTTTTCCTTTTGAAGGAACCTTTGATAGTTGCAAAATTATTTGAAACCAAGGTCCAAGAAAATGCAACTCAATTTGCTTGTAATTGTACTTTCTTCAAATGTAAAAATGTGTAGTTGTCTGTGCTGCCTTGGGAAACAAAAATGTTAGGTGTTGCCTGAAATATACTTTTACTTTGAGTTCTGACAAACACTATATTTTTCCTTCTTTGTAGCGTAGATGGACTGAAAATGCATTGCATAGGAAAGGACTGGCATAAACCCTCTCTTCAGACACATGTACTGGAGAAAAGGTCTGAGGTGAAAGGATTGACAACATGCTTCACTCTTTCTCTTTTCTCTCACATTTAGTTTTCTGTGGAAGAATCACTGATATTGAGTCTTAAAAGCAACATAATGCAGGCGTTTCCATTAGGGATGCACCGATACCACTTTTTTACAAACCGATACGAGAATGAGTATTTTTATTTGTGTACTTGCCGATACCGAGTACCGATACCGATACTTCTTAGATTTGGTCTCCATGAAAGTGCAATTAATTTGGAGGCAGATTTTATTTTATCCTCTGCAGATTATGTCAAGCCTATGGTACAAAATTAACAGAAGGCTATCCCAAGCCAAAAATAAACAGAGCTTTCTGGTTTTAACACACAAAAAAAGCCTTCAAACAGACAATATCATCACATTAGACAAAATGCAAATATAACCAGATAAAGGCAATTCAATTTGCTGCATAGTTAACAACACAGTCTGCTTAACAAAAAGTGAACAGAACTATTACTGGATTAGCACAAGAGCACATTTCAGTTACAAAAGGATCAGAAGAATCTCCTGCTC
>NC_045171.1:713485-720985 GCF_900700415.2 Clupea harengus | reverse complement strand
TGGGTTTTCTTGAGTGGCAGGGGTTTCAGAAAATATGTAAGCAGCGTTTTTTATAAATTGGACATAGGTCTTGCAAAAACTTTTTTTTTCTGATATTTAGAAATATGCCTGTGATGACCTTAAGGCATTAAGCGTTCATGATTTAAGGATCGCTGATTAATATCATTTAGCTTCTCATGACCCCTGTACATTCTCCATCCTTCAGTGGTTTGGGCTGTTTGAGCGTTACCGTGGCATAATGAACGGCACCCATGAACAATATGATAAATACATTAATCACACACAGCCATGCCTTAATCCATCTCTAGAAAGTGTCACAGTTAAATCAGAGCTGACTTTAAAGAGATGCAAATTACAGCACACAGCTAAATAATATCTAATGAGTTTCTGTAAGTAAATTATGCTTTAGTGATTCAAGAGATTGCAAATGCAATTTAATTCAAGTTGAATTTAATTGTATCCCTAAACCTGCAGTTATATATCAATGCAACATTTTCATTTACATTTATCTGTTTATTTGTAAATAAAGGCTTATTCCTGGCACGCATAGGCTGTGATTCAATCTACTAACAACAGTTGCTAACCAACCCAGATAAAACAATATGAAAATCAAAAACAGCACTTTTCAAACAGTACCTTTAGAGTAAATGAGTACATAGACTGTTCCCTGAAGAACATTGTCCTTCCTGAATATTGAAAATATATTCTGAATTCACATTTTGATATCTTCCACCAATATCTCTTTAATATAATTTAGTATAACATAACATAATCACAATGAGACCTATTGGTCTCCGCACTATTACATACACACACACACACACACACACACACACACACACACACACACACACACACACACACACACACACACACACACACACACACACACTCACACACACACACACACACACACACACACACACACACACACACACACGGTAGTCCACCCTTGTGGAGACGGGCTGTTGATTGGTTTCTCTCTTTAAATGACTAGTGCTATTGTTACCGATTTCACAGGCCCAGCTGTTTCTCAGCAGCACAGCTCAGCATACTGTGTGTGTGTGTGTGTGTGTGTGTGTGTGTGGTGTCTGTGTGTGTGTGTGTGTGTGTGAGTGTGCGTGCGTGCGTGCGTGCGTGCGTGCGTGTGAGTGTGAGTGTGTGTGTTGTGTGTGTGTGTGTGTGTGTGTGTGTTTGGAGCCGGGGGTCAGAGCAGAGGGCACAGCTCATAAAGGGGGTTGAAAGGAGGCACACACACACACACACACACACACACATAATGAGGTCCGTGATGTGGAAGGGCCAATGAAACATGAATGTAAATAAGGGCTATGATAGTGGAAGCCATTACCTTATTTGCATTTAGGAGTTTCAAATACTGCATTTCAACCGCAGCACCTCCCTTGAGTTAAACCTTTTGAGTTAAACCCTTTGAGTTAAACCTTTTGAGTTAAACCCTTGAGTTAAACCCTTTCAGTTTAAAATCAACAGTTTCAAATAGTGCATTTCAACCGCAGCACCTCCCTTGAGTTAAACCTTTGAGTTCAACCTTTTGAGTTAAACCCTTGAGTTAAACCTTTCAGTTTCAAATCAACAGTTTCAAATAGTGCATTTCAACCGCAGCACCTCCCTTGAGTTAAACCTTTTGAGTTAAACCCTTTGAGTTAAACCTTTTGAGTTAAACCCTTGAGTTAAACCCTTTCAGTTTAAAATCAACAGTTTCAAATAGTGCATTTCAACCGCAGCACCTCCCTTGAGTTAAACCTTTGAGTTAAACCTTTTGAGTTAAACCCTTGAGTTAAACCTTTCAGTTTCAAATCAACAGTTTCAAATAGTGCATTTCAACCACAGTACCTCCCTTGAGTTAAACTCTTGAGTTAAACCCTTTGAGTTAAACCCTTGAGTTAAACCTTTCAGTTTAATATCAACAGTTTAAAATCAACAGTTTCAAATAGTGCATTTCAACCACAGTACCTCCCTTGAGTTAAACCTTTTGCCAAATCCGCCATCTTCTATCCCCCTTCCACCTATTCACATACATGCACATATACAGAAACATACACACACACACACACACACACTACACACACACCCACACACACACACACACATATACAGAAACATACACATGTAGGCACCTCTGTCTTTGTGTTGCATCAGTTCTCAATCCCACCCTGCCCCCTTGACTGAACACACACACACACACACACGAACCCACACACGCACACACACACACACACACACACACACACGCACACACACACACACACACCACAAACACACGCACGCACGGCGCACGCGCACACACACACACACACACACACCACACACACACACACACACACACACCACACACACACACACAGGCCACCAGGGAAATACAACCTGTCACTGTTATCCTCTCTCCCACATTGTCACTATCCCTATCAGGATTTTTGACTGGTTTCCCATAGACCACTTTCTTTTTTTGATCTCCCTATCACCCCCCCAGCAGAGGCTAAAAGCTGCTCCAGCCAATTATCTTTGATAGATGAAGCATGGAAATTAGTGCCAGAGTTAAAGTGATAACCGCGGCCACTACAGTTACCGCCCATTATGGCAGCCCTTAATTGATGAGCTCATTTGGATCATTTGGGTCATTACGGGGAGGAATTGATTTCAAATAGCCACTTAATTCTCAATAAAAAGGTTGGGCAAAAAAAAACCTCTAAAAGTCAGGGGGAAAAAATACATAATGAAGCAAGTAATTTAATAATCTTTGTTTAATTAATAATCTCAGATTGTATAGTTTACCCCCCATCGTTTGGACAAATAAGTTAGTTGTGTTATATACAAGTTGTGGTGTATTTAGTAAATGCATCTATGTTTCGACTCACCTTAGGAAGAGCACAGAGGAATTAGCGCCCCGCTCCCCTCTGTCCGTCTGCGCCCTTTATGATTAATTAATTAACCCCTAATCCATGACATTCAATTACTCACGGGCAGCGGATCGCGGAGGGGACTTCTACAGTGGACTTCTTGATAGCGGTGGCAAAGGACAGCTTTTGTTCTGTCCTTCGCTGTTTTTTATGTAAGTGGTTTGAGAAAATAAATGGATATATGAAACAGATATATGCACTTAAGTCATATCTTCGCATTTGGGGTTTAGTAATTAGAGATAAAATAATTAGACGCCCATTCCAACGTGTCTGGCAGTCAGAACCCTGTAATTAAGTAGCGGGCTGATCTGTGTGCAGCGCTGGAGCACAAGGCTGCGTGAGGTAAACAGATGGCAGGAGGCCCATCGGTGCACTGCCCAATTTGATTCATATAAATCTAGTATCGTACTGTTAGAGTTGTGCTTAATTCTAACAACATAATGAATGGGTCTCAGCGGAAACAGAACAAGCATCTGACAGACATTGACATCCTTTGGTGGCAGTATGGGCTTACGTTCTATTATTTAAATTGCTGTGGACTAGAAGTAGCATGTGTGATGTGTGTGATGTGTGCTTCTGAACAACATTCCTTTTCCGAACTTCTCCAAACATCCTCATGTGGTAAAGCAAGTCGGTCCACGTGTGTGTGAGTTTCCCTGGGTGTTCTACAGACGTGAACGGTTGTAAGACAATGATTTGCTAACGTTAACATCGCTCTGACCAATCACAGTATATGTGTGCTCAACCATTCAGCTTTATCTTAACAGGCAGTGCAGTGTGTCAAGCAGATCAAGTATGGCTCTATCAGCTTCAAAGCAGCAGTTCAATTGCCTTCACCGACTCACGGTATCTGCATCATCAGACAGTTTAGCTTTCTTTTATAGAGCTGGACCAGAGTCTCTGTGTTGTGCTCCGTGTTTGTTTGTGTTTGTCTGTGTTTGTTTGTGTTGTGGTCAGTGTTTGTCTTGACAACGTTAAACCAGAGATGTGTTGTGTTGTGGTCAGTGTTTGTGTTGTGCTCAGTGTTGTGGTCAGTGTTTGTGTTGTGGTCAGTGTTTGTGTTGTGCTCAGTGTTGTGCTCAGTGTTTGTCTGGACAAAGTTAAACCAGAGATGTGTTGTGTTGTGCTCAGTGTTTGTCTGTGTTTGTCTGTGTTTGTTTGTGTTGTGCTCAGTGTTTGTTTGTGTTTGTCTGTGTTTGTTTGTGTTGTGCTCAGTGTTTGTTTGTGTTGTGCTCAGTGTTTGTTTGTGTTGTGGTCAGAGTTTGTTTGTGTTGTGGTCAGTGTTTGTTTGTGTTGTGCTCAGTGTCTGTCTTAGTTAAACCAGATGTTATTCCATTGAATGGTTCTCTGTGGTCACACCAACTATCATCAATGGGTGAAGGGACCTGTGTATTTTTTCCAGACACCTTCCCTTGCGCATCTAAACGTTCATGTGCCTACATGCCACTTTGATTTTCCCACATACGCATCATTCATAACTTCACTGCACACTGGTCCTTCAACTGTGTCAACTTCTCTACGGTATTTAGGTGTTTTGTGTGGATAATGTCTTTGTCTTGTCCCCCTTTATACACCTGAAACACTGTGAAAATAGACAAAGAACATAACTTTGCACATACCCTCTCCAAATGTAACAATCAACACATTGAATATATTCGGCAAGAGATGAAATACCTTGCAATGCTTAACCCATTTTCTTACACTGACTCGTTCACTGACTCACTCATACACTCTGAGCTCATTTGGATAATTAGTCAGAAAGCCTCTCTAGTAAAAGAGGGAACTCAGCAATACGTGGAAGGCAAAAGGCTACGCAGGGTAATCTATGGAATCCCATTCCCTGCACACACACACACACACACACACACACATACACACATACACACACACACACACACACACACACACACACATATATATATATACGTATATATGAAGTTCTCCTAGACTAGACAGGGAATATTCAACATAATAAAATGGTACATTTAGGTATGTTACCAAGTTTGTTATGAATTTAAGTGGGCAAGACTATCTCATCTAACCAGATTCTCTAGTTAACAAGTGGCTAACTTCACCATAACCAGATTCTCCAGTTAACAAGTGGCTAACTTCACCACGCAACCACAGCTAGATGGGGGTGAAAGGTCATCTAGGGGAAATTAAAGTAGACAGTAGACATAATGACAGTTTAGCTAGATTTTGTATTGTCATGTCACACCACTTCAATTCTCCATATAGATTCTCTGTGGCAGATGAAGAAGAACGATTACTGAAATTAGTCACAGTAGGTGAGGTAGCTGCTATTATTCTGGATGGAAGGCCCCCCGATGCTGGAGCTCAGACCCTCAGCTCCTCTTCCACTCCGCTGTATCGGGGACAGGCCCAAAGATGCTGGAGCTCAGACCCTCTTCTTTTTTTTTGTTTTCTTTAATCGCACAAGCGACACACTGCAACACACGTGAATACATGGAGGCGACACAGGACACACACACACACACACACACACACACAGGCCTGAGGTCGTTTGTGAATTTAGCTTCTGCATTTATCCCATTCCGGACTGTCCTTCCTCCAGGACCCCAGGAGCAGTGGGCAGCTTTTTTAAGCTCCCGGGGACCAGGTGAGATGAACCGTCTGTCTTGGTCAGGGACCGACGAAGAGTGTTCTGTTGTTTTGCATGTTTTTTCTGTTGGGGTTTTTAGTGGAAGAAACCCCTTGAGAACACGGGGAGAACATGCAAACTCCACACAGAAAGGCCCGGGAGATAGCCCACCTGAGCACTGAAGGTCTGGGGAGGACCTGCCCCCCAGAGCCAACAGCACCACATGCGGGAATCGAACCCAGACCTTCTTGCTGTGAGGCTGCAGTGCAAGCACCTGAGCCACGTGCCACACACCTCACATACCTGCTCACTTGCTCACCTGCTGAACCTTTTCAGGGGTAGTTGGGGGAAAGTATTATTTCAAAATAAACGTTACGTTACACTGGCTTATGTAAGGTGCATTTACACTGCCAGGTAAAAGTGACCCAATTCCGCCACACCCCACGTCTGCGCCCACACCCCACGTCTGCGCCCACACCCGACGTTTGCGCCCACACCCGACGTCTGCGCCCACACCCCACACCCTACACCCCACGTCTGCGCCCACACCCCACGTCTGAGCCCACACCCACACCCCACGTTTGCGCCCACACCCGACGTCTGTGCCCACACCCCACACCCCACGTCTGCGCCCACACCCCACGTTTGCGCCCACACCCCACACCCCACACCCCACGTCTGTGCCCACACCCCACGTCTGCACCCACACCCCACGTCTGCGTCTGCACCCACACCCCACACCCCACGTCTGCACCCACACCCCACGTCTGCGTCTGCACCCACACCCCACACCCCACGTCTGCACCCACACCCCACGTCTGCGTCTGCACCCACACCCCACACCCCACGTCTGCACCCACACCCCACGTCTGTGCCCACACCCCACGTCTGAGGTCCTTTTGGGACTGTAACCCTGAACAAAAGAAGCGTGGCACCTCTTGAGTGGCACTGGTGTCTCCTGAAAACCACACCCCCTTCTGTGTCGAAATTGTAGCTAGGAAGAATTTGGTTTCTTCCTCCTCCCCACAGTGTCCTTACAGAGGCCAGGTGGGGGAGGCTTGTGCCAGGCAGACTGACACGGACCCTTGTCCGACGGCTGCTTCAGATTGGTAGAAGCAGGAGGAGCAGCTCTTTCTCTCTTTGGGGACTGGAGAGATGACAGGCTGGCGTGCACCCACTGTGGCCTGGGCTGAGCATCACGTCTGGGTAGTGCAGGTGCAACAGGGTTATCAAATCACTCATAAAATCAATAACCATTCATTTTGGTGTTCAATACTTTATAATTTGAGCACAGTGTATACCCACTAAACTGGTCTTGTTTGTATCATGTATTTACCACCGGATGTCTGTATATATATTATGTACACCTACCAAATGCAGGATATGTACAACACCTGTTGTTTCCCATCCCCTTCTGCCACACAACCCTCCCCCCATCCCCCCTTCCTATCTCCACCCGGCCGACCTCAAGCAGATGGGTCCCCCCTTATGTGCCGTGGTTCTGCTTAAGGTTCCTTCCTGACTAACAGGGAGTTTTTTCTTGCCCGTGTTGCCCCTGTGCTTGCACTAAGGGGGTTCAGGCTCTGGGCTCTGTAAAGCGCCTAGAGACAATTGTATTGTTATGGCGCTATATAAATAAAATTGAATTGAATTGAAAATGGATGTGAAAATGGATGTGAAATCAAAATGGATGTGAAATCTAGTTGTAACACTGTGCTACAGACTTAGCTTGTATTGCACTACTAATGTGTTACACTACTAAGTCTATGACACTTCTGAAACAACCAGGTCGATAAAGGTAGTAGGGGTACATTGTTTGGCAGAGGATGGCTTCAGTGAATACTGCATTTACATTTCATTTAGTCATTTAGCAAACGCTTTTGTCCAAAGCGACGTACAAGGGAGAGAACAGTCAAGCTAAGCCACAAAGACAGACAAGACAACAGTTTATTGCAAAGAAACAATTCATTACAAATAATA
>NC_045171.1:688485-703485 GCF_900700415.2 Clupea harengus | reverse complement strand
TAGTATTGCTGGCTTTTCTTGTAAATTTGATAGAAAATCCCTCATCTTTTCAGTTATCACCAAACTCTTTTGCTCTTTTGTACAGAAACAACCATATAATTAATATTGTTCTGGATCATTGTTTTAAAAATAAAGTGGTTACCTAGGTTACCCTACAGTCATGCTAGAAATCACCATAGCAGTACTGGGCTGGCTAGCAAAAGATGACACATTTTCAAGACTTATTGATGTGATAATATGTCATAGCAGTCAAGTCAAACCTTTTGAGTAAATCCTTCAAATTGCAAGAATTTGTGTTCTCATTCTTAAACTGGTGGAGCAGGTTGCTGACAACACTAAGGTCATGGGTCATTCGACTTGATAAATACGGATACAATATATATCTTGGTTGTAAGTCACTTTGGATAAAAGTGTCTTCTAAATGAATGAATAGAAAATACACTTTTCTGGCGTGTCTAGAACAGCTTCAGCCTCGGGCCCATGTGTGTGCTAGCGGTTATCTTCATATAAAATCAGGGTCAATAAGCAATTAGTATTTTATGGCAAATGTTCCACCCTGCAAGGTTAGAAGGTTGCCAGTGGAGATTAATTTTATGGAGGCATTCTGATATATCTTGCAGACGGAAGTTATTGTTTATTGCAGGGCCATAATCACTGCAGCGATCGGGGGGGGGGGGTGTCCCCTTCAATGTTTAGGAAAGAGGAAATTGTCCCCAGCAAATATAGACCTATAGACCTTCTTCATACTATTTTGGAATAGATTATTATATTAACACTTCATTAACATATTGATATAATTTATTAAAATACGTAATTAGCAAAGTAAGAATGTATTACATGTTTACTCTTGGGTAGTAGAACACTTACGTACATGTTTACTCTTGTTTACGATAAGTCATTATACCATTGGGTGATTAATTCAAATATGCTGCTTTGTTGTTGTTGTCATATCCTGTAGCTTAGGTTCTGTGGTATGGTATGTTGTTTTGTTTAGCAGTTGTGCGCTACAGACAGCGCATGCTGTACTGTGAAGGAGGGCCTTTATCGATGATTTGTCCATCAGACTTCTTAACTGAATTCATAATAATGTGTAAGTGTAAGCCTTTTGGTCTAGGTGATGGATTAGTTAATTTGGTATGAATATAAGACTGCATTCATCATGTTACATAAGAGGGGTTATACAACTGCTGAGAGACGTCAGTCCACTTAAACATGTGTATCGTTTTATTTCAGTTCACTTAAACATGTGTATCATTTTATTTCTGGCCTTTTACTTAAGCCCCTTTAGTCACCTTGGGAAAAAGTTCAACCCTTCAACCCATTATTGCATTTGCCTGATTAGTTGATAAAAATTGAACATGAGGTCAGTCAGTGAAAACGGTCATGTATTTATTTGAGCAGGCCACCATTGGAGATTTATTTTTTGAAAACCTAGGTTTGCATAGCAGATGCAAAAGATACAGGTTCAATGTGATATCATAGTAATATTAACATCCACACTTGCTTGGTGATTTTGTTTTTGAGCAGTTTGTTATATGGTTCCAGTCTATTGATACATAGCCAAATGTTCTGGGTGTGTTTTGGGACTGTTACAATTAATAACGGTTTCCCTTTACAGGCCAAGTGTAAGAGAAGTGTTTAGTACTTCACTTAGAGAGATGTGATGCTCTCGTTGCTGTGTCTATACCCTAATAAGTCTATAGGAAAACTAGCAAGCGTTTCTTTTATTGACGTATTCTCTACTGTGGTAGCTGTTGGCCTGAACAGAGATGCCTAGCAAGCTGCTCTCACTCCCTTCCCCCCCCCCCCTTGAGGGGCCTGTCTGTGGCTTCAGACCGCTGGCGGCTAAATAGCACTCTGACAGCAGTGGAATAATTCACAAGTGGAGCTAATCAAAGGTGAAAAGGGAGAATCAGTAAATGTCGTATCCTTTTGCCACTTTCATCAATCCGACTAACTGAATTTGAACTAAAGCTGAGCAAATTTTACGGGGGAAAGGAAATTAATATGTAACACATCTGAGGTTTCAAGATGGAGCCTGTGGAATTGGAAAAGTCTGCATTATATCAGCGGGGCAGATTATTGGAAAGACAATTGGTGCCGTCTGTGCAATCACAGAGAAAACAGTGAGGTGTGTCTATCTTATGATGGCACTGTGACCTAGTGGGGCGTGTGGCAAAGGACATTTTTTCTCCCCTTTTTTTTCCAATTCAATCACCTGGGCCATTCGACCTGCTGGTTGATTCTTTTGGCCCAGGCACATGACAGTATCAATTCAATTACCCCGAAAATGGATACATATTCAGGGCCTTAAAGGGGACTGTGAGGACACACACACACACACTCTCACACACACACACACACACACACACACACACACACACACACACACACACTCTGTTGAAGCTGTAGGAGGGGAAAGACAAAAGAATTCCACATTTATTTCTGTAATAACTTTTATTTAGAGTCTGTTTGAAAACAATTCACCTGCACATTTGTCCCTGTCAGATTACATTATCAACAAATGAAGTTTACAAAATATCAATCCGATTTCTATAACAGGAACCCAGGGCAGAACATACAGGGGGTTGAGTGGCCATATCATAACATCGGAGGGGCCCCTTGTGGTTTTCAAATATTTTCAGTCAGAGGCAATCTAAAGCAGCTAAATCAAGCTAATCTTTTCAATTCCATCCTGTGTCTAGTCTTTCTCTCTCTCTCTCGCTCTCCTCCACAAAACACAGACTCTGTCTCTCTCTCTCACACACACATACATGTGTACTTGAAAAATACATACTGTCTCTTTTTACACTCTTTTTTGGTACATACACCAGAAATATTTAAAGATGAAAATTGTGTGAGTGTCAGGGCTTTTACCCTGTGTGTTATTAACAGTGTCAACTCCTAGTTACTCTGAAAGTAAGCCAAATGATTAGCATTAATTAGCATTAATTAGCCCAAATATCTTCACATGACACTTACACTTTTTTATCACTTTACAAGTTTTATCATTAAAAATGATACAGATTTTTCAAGGTATGCAAATGTGTACTTATTATTTTCTTCAACTTAATGTTAATGTAAAATGTAATGTATGTGTTGATAGTAGATAGACAGTTTTATTGTTATTGTATTTTGAAAAACCTAATTACTGTTCATTTAGGCTTTAAAGGGTGATGCCGTGTGAACATAATGGTCACAAGCATTTTGTTTGTGTTTGTTTGTTGTTTGTTGTTTGTTTGTGTCTTTTTACTGTGTCTTTTTACTTTCCTTGGTGTTGTTTTTGGCTTATCACACAACCTTCCTGCAAGTGAAGCACCAGGCCGTCAGAAATAAAGCCCTCAAAAGACAAAGCAGAGCATTTCAGTAGTCAGAGAACTCCATTGAATGGTGGATGTTTGTTGAGAGGCCAATATCTCTGCTCAACAGCCCCCTGTGGGCTTCCCTGGGAGAATCATTAGTGTGGCCGAGTCTCTTGGCTCGGAGAGATCTTCACGTAGCATTTACTGATGCCGCTTATTTATACCTGCAGCCGAGCCCATTATCTTTCTCCCTGATGTTGTTATTTTTATCATTCAACTCCCATTTTCTGTTGTCACATTCACAGCTGGGTGGTAATGAGGACTGAGATGGTTCCATGCCGTAATTGCAAAATTAAAGATCTGAAAACTTCCTTGATTTGTCTTGGCGGGGGAAACATTACAGGGCATGATACGCTCTCAATGTTTTACAAATGGCTTTTGTGCTGTATGAAATTATTCACAGCTCCAGACTAATGCTGTTATCAGTAATCACCATTTACACCCTGCACTGTACAAAAATAAAAATCCATGTGAAAGAAGATCTATCGCTGAGGCTGTCTGTATACACACACACACATAAACATACACACACACACACCACACACACACACACACACGCACACACACAGGCCTGTGTTTCAACAAATTAATTGGAGAATACTTGCCATGTAAATCTGTCAAATTGTTCCAGTCGCTCCGAATCAGCCACCCAGAAATGCCATCTATTAGGAAACATTTTCAGCAATGCCATGTGGAAAACTGCTATTGATTTGTGTCATCTTCCATGTTTCTTCTTCTTCACAGCAGTATGGGCCATAAAAAAACCTCCTTGTTTTAAGTGTACACAGAAAGGACATTTTACAAACATCAGTAATACAATTGTGAACGGGCAAAAACGAATGAATTGAATTAGTTGCAAGTTGGCAAGATGGTCATTTTATCAGTTCATTGGGACAGTGGTTTAGAAATAGGGAGGCTGATCATTTCATTTTCCCTGGTGTGTGTCCTGGCCTCCCCCTCTGATCATTTCATCTTCCCTGGTGTGTGTCCTGGGTGTGTGTCCCTGCTGTGTGTCCCTGGTGTGTTCCTGGTGTGTGTCCTGGTGTGTGTCCCTGCTGTGTTCCTGGTGTGTGTCCCTGGTGTGTGTCCTGGTGTGTGTCCTGGTGTGTGTCCTGGCCTCCCCCTCTGATCATTTCATCTTCCCTGGTGTGTGTCCTGGTGTGTGTTCCTGGTGTGTTCCTGGTGTGTTCCCTGGTGTGTGTTCCTGGTGTGTGTCCTGGTGTGTTCCTGGTGTGTTCCTGGTGTGTGTCCCTGGTGTGTTCCTGGTGTGTGTGTCCCTGGTGTGTGTCCTGGTGTGTGTCCCTGGTGTGTTCCTGGTGTGTGTCCTGGTGTGTGTCCCTGGTGTGTTCCCTGGTGTGTTCCCTGGTGTGTGTTCCTGGTGTGTGTCCCTGGTGTGTGTTCCTGGTGTGTGTCCCTGGTGTGTGTCCTGGTGTGTGTCCCTGGTGTGTGTTCCTGGTGTGTGTCCCTGGTGTGTTCCTGGTGTGTGTCCCTGGTGTGTGTCCCTGGTGTGTGTCCTGGTGTGTGTCCCTGGTGTGTTCCTGGTGTGTGTCCTGGTGTGTGTCCCTGGTGTGTTCCCTGGTGTGTTCCCTGGTGTGTTCCTGGTGTGTGTCCTGGTGTGTGTCCCTGGTGTGTTCCCTGGTGTGTTCCCTGGTGTGTGTTCCTGGTGTGTGTCCTGGTGTGTGTCCCTGGTGTGTTCCCTGGTGTGTGTCCTGGTGTGTGTTCCTGGTGTGTTCCCTGGTGTGTGTCCTGGTGTGTGTCCTGGTGTGTGTCCCTGGTGTGTCCCTGGTGTGTTCCTGGTGTGTGTCCCTGGTGTGTTCCCTGGTGTGTTCCTTGGTGTGTGTTCCTGGTGTGTTCCCTGGTGTGTTCCCTGGTGTGTGTTCCTGGTGTGTTCCCTGGTGTGTTCCTGGTGTGTGTCCTGGTGTGTGTTCCTGGTGTGTTCCCTGGTGTGTTCCCTGGTGTGTGTTCCTGGCCTCCCCCTCTCAAGTTCCTCCATACCTTCAATCAGAAAGTCTTCAGTGCAGGTCAAAGATGTTG
Source organism: Clupea harengus (assembly GCF_900700415.2). Taxonomy (NCBI): domain Eukaryota; kingdom Metazoa; phylum Chordata; class Actinopteri; order Clupeiformes; family Clupeidae; genus Clupea; species Clupea harengus. The sequence goes on along the minus strand of NC_045171.1, from coordinate 698,089 downwards.
GTCTTTTATGCAAATGAACTGCCACAGAATATAGTGACAGACGTAATAATACAAAGAATTTCCAAAGCAGCACAGTATGAATTAGGATCATGATTGTGGAAGCAGTACGGTATGAATTAGGATCATTTACATTTACATTTAGTCATTTAGCAGACGCTTTTGTCCAAAGCGACGTACAAGGGAGAGAACAGTCAAGCTAAGAGCAATAAAAAACATGGTGTAACAATAAATACTACTTTACATAAGATCATGATTGTGGAAGCAGTACAGTATGAATTAAGATGTCGATTATGTAAGTTGGCTGTTTTTTTGCAGCTTTGTGGAATTGACTCTATCAGGTAAAGGAGGAGAGGGGAAGGGAAGTTTGACCTACAGGCCATTTGCATGTTAAGTGCAGTCAATCTGAAATTGATCAGGGCCAAATTAAGTGCAATGCATTTCAATATTTTCCCTGTTCCCACATTAGCCCCCCTACCTTGAACATATGGATGTATTGAATTCAGATTAGGAACCCTAAGCATGGACTAACACAAGAGAAGAACTTATCTTTAATTAAAATCATGCTGAAGAGAAGGTCTCTTACTGCGGATGTGTTTAAGGCCAAAATGAGTCGCGCTCCCGTTACACTGGAGCTAGAATAAGGCCCAATTTAGATTATTTTGACAGCAAAGATATCAGGTAAAAAAAAAACTTTAAAAGCCTAACTGAAAAAAAAATCTGGTAACAAAAACGTAAGAAATTGCAAGGCTAAGAAAGAAAAATAGCTTACACATATATAGCTAACAGAGCTACATAATACTTTTCACAGTTCTTATATTTGACGATGACCATTTTTTTACTTTAATTGTTCATCTTGAGACAGGCCACAGGGGTATGATTTGCCAGAGACATTCTGATTCTATATTACAACATTGCTCAATCTTAATGCTGAATCTTGTTGATGTTAGATCACAACATTGCTCAATCTTAATGCTGAATCTCGTTGATGTTAGATCCTGTAAGAAGTGTGATTATGTGTTATATATTTCTTAAGAAATTTGAACTGGAGAAAGCCTGTCGCTGCAAAACCATTTTAGATTTTGCAGAGCCTAACCAGAGACAAAACGTAATTAGAATAAGTCTTCCTCAGGGCCCAAAGGCATGCACTAGCAGATCTTAAATGGGTGTCATGAAACCCCACAGCTTGCAAAAAATAATTCTGGAGTCAGCAGTGTCTTCTAGTAGCTTATACTATGATCCCTTTGAAATATGTGTTCAACGGACGTGTTAACCACCGTTTCTGGTGTAATCAAAGATTTGAATCAATAGCGCTCTAACACCGGTGGCACGCAGTGCCTGTAGCCTCGAGGCAAGAAGCCCTTATGACTGGGTCTCTCTAAGGCTTCTGTAGGCCACGCCTGCCTGCACAGTGAACCAGAAGCTTCTGTAGGCCACGCCCGCCTGCACAGTGAACCAGAAGTGCTCCACACAACCTGACCGGTTGAATAGAACACATGTCTTGATGGTGCGCGTCAATCAGTGATCGGAAGACGGTGATCACGTGATCATGAACATAGATCTCCTCAAAGGAAGTGCTACACCGGTTGTGTAGTGTAGGCCCAGTAGAATACAATGTGTGCAACACTTAGACCCAGTGCAACACTTACACCCAGTGCAACACTTACACCCAGTGCAACACTTAGACCCAGTGCAGCTCCAGTGCAACACTTACACCCAGTGCAGCTCCAGTGCAACACTTACACCCAGTGCAACACTTAGACCCAGTGCAGCTCCAGTGCAACACTTACACCCAGTGCAGCACTTACACCCAGTGCAACACTTAGACCCAGTGCAACACTTAGACCCAGTGCAACACTTAGACCCAGTGCAACACTTAGACCCAGTGCAGCTCCAGTGCAACACTTACACCCAGTGCAGCTCTTAGACCCAGTGCAGCACAAAAGCGATACAGCATATCCCTTCTGATGCCTTGAAACTCACCACTAGCATGCAAAATGTAAGCCATGCGTTAGCTACGTTGTATAGGCCTACTAAGGTGTAGCACTCTTCTTCATGGCTAAGCCACACCAATTGTGTGAGCAGTGCAGACATGTCCCAGAAGTGGAAGGAACCGTTCTGTTTTGTTATTGTAACAGGTCACCAAGACCTGTGGGATTCCTTTTCTTAATATGTGATGTGACTAGCATCATGTCAGGTCCCTGTGGGGGCTAGGGTTAGGGTTAGTCAGGTCCCTGTGGGGGCTAGGGTTAGGGTTAGTGCCCTTTAATGAATCCACAGTCTTACTGAGTTAGGGTTTCTCTTTATTTCATCATTACAGCTTGACAGTCACTTCTAACTCATGAACTGTAATGTTAGAAACTCTCACATGTTTGCCATACTGCTAGGGTTGCCACCTATGTCTGACAAAAAACCTGGACATATCGATGACACGACATGCCTCGGCCCACCTGCATGAACAAAAATGTCCCTTAGACACCCGACCGACGCGACAGAATTGTCTTTTGTGCAGATTGTATGCACTGAATATTTGAAACATCAAGTTTTCTCCTGAGAGGAAACAGCTTACCTGATTCCTTAGATACTGGTGTGTGCATTGCTTGAATCGGCTAAACACATGGGTAGAGGGATGACATTAGAGTTGCCTTTAACATACTTTGGCATCACATAGCCTCCTACACTTAATGCATCTGTCAGATAGGCCTTCTGGATGTAATCATTTTCTTGCCTGGTCTTCCATTTATATTTTGTGTTTCCCTTTGCTGCAGCTATCAGTGACCTCTGTTCTTCAAATAACATCTTGAATTCAGGGCATGGTATTTTAAAATTAAATCTGACCTGAAGCTCTGCCTTCACCATTGTAACTGACAGTCTGTTTCTCGTATCAGACCAAGCGTCTTCCATATGACTGAAAACTCGCTCTGCATAGGCATTACTGACAGGTGTTGAAAAAACAAAAGCAACTACTTTCAACAGCTCAGTAGACTCAGTTGCCTTGCTGAAGAAATAGGCCCACTTTCTGTCTGGTGTTAGGTCTTTTGGAATGGTGTCTAACACCTCATTGAGGATGACAACATCACTGTACAGCTTGTCCTCATCATCATCCAGGGCAAGTTTCTCCACTAAAACATCCGACTCAGACCACTGGAGTGATTGTCCCTCATTAAGGCTGAGACAGGCAATATGTGCAAGTATCTGGTCATTGAAATCAAATTTGTCCTCTAGATATTGCACTGCTTTCTCAAAAAATCTGTCTACCAGGCTTTTGAACTTCTCCTGTTGCTGTGGTAAAAGTCTCCTCAGTGTTTGCTTTGCTTTGCTGCCATAGAATTGGTCTTTGCGTCTTGCGATCAGCTGACTGCGCAAACGGTTCATCACAGAGTGCACCTCAATAACATTTGCACTGTCACACTGCCAGGATGCATTCAGCAACAGTACAGTCCACATTTCATGCATCAGTTGCACCACACACAAATGCCCAGATGATACTTGGGCAGTCCTCCTGTCCTAGAGACACAAAATAAGACCTTAGAGTTTGCCAACACTCTAAAATCCTCTGAATTGCTGGCAGCAAAGACAGCCACCGTGTGTGGACATGCCTCTGTATTTCCTAATAGTCACTATCTGTTTAAATATGGCTTCACTAGATTCGTCAGGGTCATCACAGAACTCTAACAAGCCATACTTCACACCTTCGGAGGCACTGAAATACTGGACCGTGTAGGAAAACTATTTTGTATGGCCAGAGTTGGATGTTTCAGAACATACTGCAAAGTAGTGCGCTCTCTGCAACTCTTCCGCTAGTCTTTACTGACTAAATGGTGCCAACACATTCTCCACTAAGGCCTCACTCTTAGTTCTGCCACAGGACTTTGTTCTTTGTTGCAATATCTGAGTCACTGAATATCTTTGCACTGACTTTGTTCCCACAGTCAGTTGACAGGTAGCTGTGACCATGTCACACACAATGATAAGTAGCTGTTAATTCTGCGACAGTAACTTTGTCTGCTGAACTTTTTGTGATCATGAATGATGAAAATGCCTTGGTTTGTCTGGTAACTTGAACACGAATCTGATGTTTTTTTTGTTTTAGCATGGTCATCCAAAGCAGATTTCCCTTCGTGCTTAACGAGAATCTTAACTGAGCATAGGGAACATGTAGCAGAAAGTGGATCGCCTGGGGTGGATATTAGCCATTTAGAGAAATATTAGTTTTTCATCCAGTCATTACTAAAACAAGTGTTACGTTTCATTTTCAAACAACGAGAGGCACATAGCATTAACACGTCCTCTCAGTGCTACAATGGAATCCATTTTGTGAAACCTGGGGGAGTTGAAACGGCACCAAAAATGAAAATAATATTAACAGTAAAAGTACAATCACACTTTAGTAAAACTTAAGAAGAACAATATAATAATTAAAAACAGTGTAGCGTTAGCAGAGAAACATACCTGTGAAAGACCTGCACCGAAGAAAACAGCGTATTTTACCCAAATGCTTTTTGTGTCATATTTGTTGCTAGGCCTATGATTCAGTTGCCTTAGCCAATGGACACGTATGACAGGTCAGTTGCCTTAGCCAATGGACACTTATATGAGAGGAAATATCATATATTATTTTTCCTCTAATGCCATAGGCCACAGGGCTTCAGTTTTATTTTTTCGTATTTTTGGCTTATAATCATCCATATTCATTAAACAGTCAAAATGATTTGAAAGATGCTGTTTACTCTCAGCGTGTCAGATGAGCTTTCTTTCTAGCTGCTAATGTATTGCCAGATGGTTACCTCTCCAGATGCCATCCAATTAGAGCGGGCGATCAAGAGTGCAATGAGGTGATGAGCAGGAAGAGCATGTTTAGCAGAGGATCCACGACCAATGAGGGATGAGCAGGAAGTACATGTTTAGCAGAGGAGCCACGGCCAATGAGGGGTGAGCAGGAAGTACATGTTTAGCAGAGGAACCACCAGGGTGTGAGCCTGCATCTGAGCTCTGCAGAGGATCCACGGCCACACACAGGGTGTGAGCCCGCATCTGAGCTCTGTATGCTCCTTCCACCACAGAGAGATTCAGAGGACTGCTCTGTGGGCCCTAAAGTAATTAACAGTGTCAGTGGAACAGAGTGATGGAATTTATGATAATTATTTCATCAATGCCCCAGTGATTGCCTTGTTGTGAATCCCACTACAGAGGAGAGGTTAATTACTTGTGATCGCATAACAGCTAAGCAGGATCTGTGGGTCTGGCCGTGGCTTGTTTTAGCTGTTGGTTAGATAATTAATGAACATCATAACTGTTCTGATATATCCCTGGCTAATTTTCCGCAACTACTCAAACAGTCATTGTTCCCAGACCTCTTTGTTTTGGGGCTGGTGTGTGAAATTGATGGAATCCATAAGTAATTTGAGAAACGATTCAACATTATTTATAACTGTGTGTGTCTCACAACATGTAAAGTACCTTTATAAATGAATTAGTGTAAAATTATAATAAATGTATTCAGGTCCTGTTTGGTGCAATTGACATATGTTCATTTTACATTTCATTAATTTAGATTAGATTTGCTTTGTTTCACATTGAGCAAGGGTCGCATATTGCAACTGACTTCCTTCGTAATCAAACGTTTGTTTCACTAGAACTTTACTGCAGATTTAGAAGTCTGAGATAAATAAACACGGTCTGTGTAGAGAGCCCTCCCATATCGCTGTTAGTAGCTTGTTGAGGAGGTTAAAGTGCAGTGCTTTTACAACACGAAAGAGTTAACCATAAATATAATATTTTTCAGGTAATGTAATACCACACCTAGGACACCGTAAGACACCGTAAGACACCGTAACAAGGTTAAAATAGGAATTGATCTGGTGGTTATGGCAAGTCAAACTAAGACACATCAGCTGTATATAATGTCTGCATGGTCGGACAAGCAATTCCCTTTATCTAAGAGATTGCAATTGTCTGAGCGGCGAAAAATAACTAATTAAGAGAATTATAAGAAAGTGGGGGAAGGGGGAAACACCAGACTTTTAATGTGAAAAAAAAAAATTAAATCAATAATGGGAAACCTTGGGAAAAAACAGCTCTCTTAACATTAACAATTACCATGATTAACAGTGATACTCACAACTCATTTTTCATTACAGAGAAGAGGAGATAAGCTTGTTTATATAGACTTGCTTTTCAACCAATGAGTCATTTATCATGTCGCAGCCCATGGAAAGCACATAACAGCCCACCGCAATTAAAACCTTCCTGTTTGACCTTGTGACAGAGGAGGACCTAGGAGCCAGGCAAGGAACCAGGAGGCCATTTTAACAGGAAAACAGAGAGTGTGTGTGGTGTGTGTGTGTGTGTGTGTGTGTGTGTGTGTGTGTGTGTGTGTGTGTAGAAACATTTTAACAGGAAAACAGAGAGTGTGTGTGTGTGTGTGTTTGTGTGTGTGAGTGTGTGTGTAGAAACATTTTAACAGGAAAACAGAGAGTGTATGTGTGTGTGTGTGTGTGTGTGTGTGTGTGTGTGTGAGTGTGAGTGTGTGTGTAGAAACATTTTATCAGGAAAACAGAGTGTGTGTGTGTGTGTTTGTGTGTGTGAGTGTGTGTGTAGAAACATTTTAACAGGAAAACAGAGAGTGTGTGTGTGTGTGTGTGTGTGTGTGTGTGTGTGTGTGTGTGTGTGTGTGTGTGTGGTGAGTGTGAGTGTGTGTGTAGAAACATTTTAACAGGAAAACAGAGAGTGTGTGTGTAGAAAACATTTACCACAAAAACATTCCTCCCACTGAACACATTTCTGTCCGTCCCGAGTGAAATTCATCAATTTAGTTTAGTTTATTCAATATGCCTTCAGTATTTATTTCAAATGTGAATATGTTTTTTTTCCTTTGCAAGGAATTATTACTAATACATCTATTGTGTGTTTTTAGACAGAATGCTGGAATAGTTGACTGAAGAAGTCAAATATTATTGATGTCTTCAGAAATCCATACATTCCCATACTGTTTTATCAGGTTGTCCTGCCACACTTTTCATTGTAACATTTCAGTCTCATTGGAAAAAGCAGCCACATGCTTTCAGTGGGTATGATAACACACACACTCACACACACACACACACACACACACAACACACACACACACACACACACACACACACATCCCCACGTGTGCAAGACAAGACTGCAGAGATGAAACTGAAAACGACTTCCAAAGTGTGATCATACCCACTGAATGCATTCTGGGTCTTCTGTGGGAGTTATCAGACCCCGCTGAATGACACAGATTGGACAGAAAATGAAAGTTGACAGCTCCGCTCTTTCTGTCCATTTATTCCCAGTTATCTGAGAAGAGTGAGTGACTTTGTCGACATGCTTTTCTGTTAGGATGGCTGCCTCAAATGATCCACATTTTTACACACAGACACTTTATGATAGCACTTATTATTTATGCTGTTCTGCCGAGCACGCCAGCAGCTCTTGTATCGGCACTCATCAACAAAGTTCTCCAGCCTCCTTAAATCTTTCATTGCTAGTGTTATTCCTAACAGTCAAAGCATATCTATGAGTACTATTCTTTTACCTGCCCTTATTTTTGAGTTATCTGAGTGTTGTATATCATTTTTTTTTTTTCGTTTTCCTTTTCTAGGTCTGAAATATTAAAACAGGGTATAAATGCTACAGTTGAGCATTGCATGACTACAAAAATATGAAATACTATCCAGACGAAAATGAAAACATCAACAGCCATGAGGAAATTCAGAAGCAGCGACAACATTTTATTGAAAGTGATGATGAAGACTAGAAACTATAGTTTGAATCACTTGTGTTGTTACTTTACTGTAAATTAAAGCCATTTTAGCCGAGCCGTGTTGTCCGTTTTCTATTGATCATTGTAACTTAAAGTTAGCAAGTAATTGGTTGCTAAGCAACACCTGAAACACATTGTGTCGTGAGAAGACTTGAGAGCTGAACAAAACGACATGTTTTCTATTTACAATTAACATTTCTTTTAATTTACAAAATTAAAAGGAGCTAAAAATGCCATATAATAAACAACTTACTAACCTCGACCGTTCGGTCATGCCGGGAAATATCAAACTTGAGCTTTGCCGTTAAAGCCTCAGTCTGATATTTCCCGGCATGACCTCACTCTCGGTTAGTAAGTTGTTATTATTATATACTTCAATATTCCCACCACCAATCTGTCTCCTGTTTGTCTTACATACGCCCTACTGTTAGTGCCATAAAACTACACGTTGTCAGCAAAAATAACCTTTTTCAGTGATCCACTGTGAAATGCTTGTATGTGTTATCTCACCCTATGTTCCCTTTCTGAGAATCTATCTATCTATCTATCTATATCTGTCTATTTCTCTCTGTGTCTGTCTGTCTGTCTGTCTGTCTGTCTGTCTGTGTGTCTATTTCTCTCTGTGTCTGCCTGTCTGCCTGTCTGTCTGTCTATTTCTCTCTGTATCTGCCTGTCTGTCTGTCTGTCTATTTATCTCTGTGTCTGCCTGTCTGTCTGTCTGTCTATTTCTCTCTGTGTCTGCCTGTCTGTCTGTCTGCCTGTCTGTCTGTCTATTTCTCTCTGTGTCTGCCTGTCTGTCTGTCTATTTCTCTCTGTGTCTGCCTGCCTGTCTGTCTTTTTCTCTCTCTGTCTGCCTGCCTATCTGCCTGTCTGTCTGCCTGTCTGTCTGCCTGTCTGTCTGTCAGTCTGTCTGTCTGTCTATTTCTCTCTGTGTCTGCCTGTCTGTCTGCCTGTCTGCCTGTCTATTTCTCTCTGTGTCTGCCTGTCTGTCTGTCTATTTCTCTCTGTGTCTGCCTGTCTGTCTGTCTATTTCTCTCTCAGCTGCCTGTCTGTCTGTCTGTCTGTCTTGCTGTCTAACTTCCCCATCTCTTCCTTCATTTCTATGTGTCTAAACTGTGTATATATATCTCTCTCTCTCACTCTTTCACGCTTTCACTCTTTCTCTTTCACTCTCTCTCTCTTTCACTCTCTCTCTTTCACTCTCTCTCTCTTTCACTCTCTCTTTCACTCTCTCTTTCTCTCTTTCACTCTCTCTCTCACTCTCTCTCTCTTTCACTCTCTCTCTCACTCTCTCTCTCTTTCACTCTCTCTCTCTCTTTCTCACTCTCTCTTTCTCTCTCACTCTCTCTCTCTTTCACTCTCTCTCTCTTTCACTCTCTCTCTCACTCTCTCTCTCTTTCACTCTCACTCTCTCTCTCTCACTCTCTCTCTCTCACTGTCTCTCTCTTTCACTCTCTCTCTCTCTCTCTCAAATGTCCTTGTTTTTGAAAGAAAATATTTATTTTCTCTTCGAATGACCTAAAATTGATCAGAAATATAGTGGAGGACAGGACTATTGAGGAGAGAATGTTGGAAATGACTGATATAGCTGCATATAGACGAAAAAAAGACCCACTTTTCTGCCACGATCCTGGTTCAATGGCACATCGCGTTAGCTAGCTAATGATCATGTTAGCTAGTTCTAAATGATCCTGTACAAAAGCATTAGAAAATCGTTTTGCACTTCTGCTTGTGTGACTGAAAGAGGGTGATAAAAGAGCCCCTTGCACTGAGGGTCCATCGCTGCTCATTATACCCCCACAGCCCAACTGG
>NC_045171.1:675985-683485 GCF_900700415.2 Clupea harengus | reverse complement strand
CTGTGTAGTAGGCTAACGTTATGGTTTGAGTGAATAGTGAGCGCGATACGGCGAAATGGATGATAAAAAGCTTCTGAATGGAAAGTTTACTTTTAAAAGTTGTGTTGTGCAAAAGAAGCGAGCTTCACTGTTGTCTGAAAATGTCAACAGGCAGCTGGCTGAAAACAAAGAAGTAGTAGGCTTACCTTTTATTGGTAACCTAACTGTTACGGTTCAATGTTTCTGAAATAAGAGGCCTGACTGCTATGTTCCCAGCGAACTTGAAAAAAAGAAAATATTAAGCCATGGTTTAACTGCACTATAGGCTGACTCCTTGTTTACCTAAAATGTGCACTTTATAATTTTATTTTGTACCGCCCTGTTTGGCAATATTGGTTTTCAATAAAATAAAACATTTGCATAAAGCAAGCCAATCAACTTTTCCATGTTGATAAGGGCATTAAAATAAAAATAAAATGATGGAAAAAATAAATAAACGAAGGGACATTTAGAATAGATAAAAATGTGTGATTAATCGCGATTAATTTTGAGTTATATATATATATAAATATTTTAATCGTTTGACAGCACTAATATATATATAAGGTATATATTATTTCAGTTCACAATCATCAATAATCACATAGAACCTTATGTATACCTAGCACACAGACAGACTGCTTGCCCTAGGCTAAAGAGTCTCAGATTTTTTTTAAGGCGGCTCCAAAAAAAATCCCAAAAAAGAGGAAAAAGGCAAAAAGTTAAAATCTTCGGCAAAAAAGGGCATTTTTTGCTGCTAATCAACAGAAACGAGTCTTTGGCGACACACAGCGACACACATGTTTAATCATGCCTGGTAATCAAACTAACAAAAAAATGATTTGATTTGAGCAAGTGTTTATTTAATATTTAGTATTTCTGGTTATTTATCTGTAAATTATAAATGGCCTTTCTGTGTGGAGTTTGCATGTTCTCCCCGTGTTCACAAGGGGTTTCCTCCACTAAGGACCCCAACAGAAAAAACATGCAAAATAACAGAACACATGTCCATCCCTGACCAAAGATGGACAGTTCACTTCACTTGGTCCCCGGGCGCTACAAGCTGCCCACTGCTCCTGGGGGGTCCTTGAGGAAGGACAGTCCAGGATGGGAAAAAAGCAGAAAATAAATTCACCGCGACCTCAGGCCTACCTGCGTGTGTGTGTGTTTGTGTGTCCTGTGTCGCCTTCATATATGCACGTGTGTGTTCCAGTGTGTCGTGTGTGCCATTAAAAACCTGACAAAGGTCTTAATTAAATGCCTTCATTGTCTCTGTATTGCAATGTGTGATGCTGACAGAAAGATCATATTTCAGCGGGTCTGATGTGGCATATGGGCTCAGGATCCCATCCTGTCCTGGCAAAGATTAACAAAGACCTTTTTTTGACTACGACAAGGCGACATAAAAAAATAAAAAATCCCTGGCAAAATTGAATGGTGACAAAGAGAGGTATGAAGATTAAAGGAATTATTTTCATATTAATGCACAGCACTGACAGCAGCAATACAATTCAAGAAAGCAGCAACCTTAGTAAAAATGAACAGTTTTAGAATGTCAAGTGCTTTCATGTCAGAGTTGTTTTGAACCTTGTTATGTTGCTGATAGTAGAAAGCCTCGTCTTCCAGAATGTTCTTCCATTTATTTGTGATGCACACAATACTTCCTTTTATTGCCTGAGGGTCACACGACCCAAATTGATTTCAAACCCTTTTCACATTTTACAGGTCTATTAATTGATAACAGCTAATTAATGGGAAGAGTGATTGATAAAACATAGACTGCGTGTCAAGCGAGGGTGTGTGTGTGTGTGTATTGACCCGTGCACTAAGCCTCGGGAGCATGGCGTTTGACCTTTGAGTGACCCTCGGCTGGAAAATGTAGCTGTTGTCGTAAAGATGCCCTTGTGAAATGTCTACCCCTGCACTTCTTCTCGAAAGAATCGGAGTGTGTTTCCCTTTAATATTTATTTATTTGATGGTGTCTTTTAAAAGGGTTGGGACATTCAGATGCTCACACACACACACACACACACACACGTTTACACACACACACACACACACACACACACACAGCAGAAGTGCAGTGTGAAGTGGAAAGGAACACCGCAGCAGAGAAGAGGGGAGGTCTCCATTCAAGCTTTCTCAAGTATGGAGGAATGAATAGGTGGAAAGGGAAGGATTTAGAGGCGACGAACAATAGCCCATATACTGTATGACTTGTATCATAGTATTCATAAAATTCAGATGAAGCAGAACAAATGTCCCATTTCTCAGCTTTATGTGCCGGCGATAACCCTCTATTCAAGGGCTCTGTATGAACTCCTGATTCCTGGACTGAAATGGAATGGAAAGGAATGTTTCATTTCAAACGATCTCTATCATTATGAATCCAGATTCCAACCAAAATGAGTCCGTCAGAAAGATTTTTTTTTTATAACTTTTTTTTTCCTGAGATGCTATTGTGCCTTTGCTTCAATAACGTTCCGTTTGGGAAATGAAACGGAACGCTCTCGGTGAGGTGACCTCCCATCATCGTCGGCTGAGGCGGAAAAATCCTGAACTTTTATTTTAAACTGTTAAATATTGTCACACGTTTGGGGCAATCAAGCTTGATTTGAATCACTGTTTTTCTATTCAACGTATTGCCTCTGACAGATCTGGGTAAATGAATTGTAATGCAGTGATTCTACTCATCGGTGCTTCTACTTCACACTGCTTTTTCATCTGTAAGATTTTTTTTATTTCTTGAAATGTCCTCGCCATTCAAAAAAAATCACCAACATATCCCCTTGCTATTAATTTCAGATACTCTGTGTGAAAGAAAAAAAAGGAGAAAAAAAAATATATTGAGCCATTGAGCTTTTGTGCAGGAAACACATTTATCGTCCAATCTTAATAACCTGGCTCATCATTTAGTTCAAATAAGTTCCTTTCTAACCATGTCTTTCTCTTCCCTTCTAAAGGCCCTGCTCTCTCGCTTTAATTATGACGTATTGATTTTGTAGTTAAGCCTTGTTTGGCTTAATGAAATCTTTTGTCGGCCCCTAATTCCACCCTCCATTGTCCCCCTCAAGCACTTTGATTATTCAACCTCACCTCTTTTTGTGTGCCGTTTGAGAACATTTTATCTCTGTGTGGCGATCGTCAACGTCAATGAGTCCCCTTTAGAAACAGCCCCCTGTTTGCCCATTTATCTCCTGTTTCCGAATTCTCTCTCATTGACTCCACCACAATCAATTTCCTAAATGATGTAATTATCTGCCCTTTTTTTTGCCACATTTAAAGTTGAGGGTTTATTTTAGATCAATTCAAGACCACTTTGTGTGCAAATTGCACAATTGCACACCACCTTCAAGATTTTTTCACAAATCCAATTGGGATTAAAGCTTTCGGGGCAGAATGACTAATGAAAGCCTCTCTCTTGTCTCTCTCTCTCGTCTCTCTCTCTCTCTCTCTCTCTCTCTCTCTCTCTCTCTCTCTCTCTCGTCTCTCGTCTCTCTCTCTCGTCTCTCTCTCTCCCTCTCGTCTCTTTCTCTCTCTCTCGTCTCTCTCTCTCTCTCTCTCGTCTCTCTCTCTCCCTCTCTCTCTCTCTCTCTCTACCTCTCGTCTCTCTCTCGCCTCTCTCTCTCTCTCTCTCTCTCTCTCTCTCTCGTCTCTCGTCTCTCTGCCTCTCTCCTTCTTTTCCATTGTGGGGTAATGGGGAATTGGTTGTCCTTCACGTGCTGATTGTGAGGAGTGTCACAGTCTGTGTGCAATTAGACAGGGAATCAGCTGCAGTGTGTGTGTGTGTGTGTGTGTGTGTGTGTGGAATCAGCTGCAGATTCGGCCTGAGCCAAAGGGCCTCTCGCTAGAACAAAATGAAGCGGTAAATCCTTCATTGTGAAATTTCACTGACAGACACATTTGTGTTTCATTGTAGACCTTCCTTAACTGAGAGACATAGCTTTATGACACAACTGAAAATGATACAATCCCAAAATGGTGGCGTTAATGTGTTTTCCGCTTTAAAGATTTGCTTTGTCGCCTTCCATAGTGTGGTTTTTTCTAGGATTGTGTCCTTCCACAGTGTGGTTTTCTAGGAGTGTGTCCTTCCATGTCGTCTTCTCTCCGGCTCCTCTGAGAGTCTGCGTGCGCGTGTGCGTGTGTGTGTGTGTGTGTGTGTGTGTGTGTGTGTGTATGTGTGTGTGTGTGTGTGTGTGTGTGTGAGTGTGTGTGTCTGCGTGCGTGCTGCCTATAGAAGCGGTGGAACCAGACAGAAGAATGGCGTAGTCCCAGAGGGAGTATGGGTCTCTCCAATTTGGTGTTGGCTGGCTGAATGGCTGGCTGGCTGGCTGGTCTGCACTGGGGGAGGAGGGCGGATACACACACACACACACACACACACACACACACACACACACACATACACACACACACACACACAGTGAGTGGGAGTGGGAGGGGTTGCTGTTAGGCCACTAAATCAGTGAACGCTTGTCAACATCCGCGCGGCTGTGGGAATTACTCAAGTGAAAATAACAAATGGCTGTCATTGCAGAGCCCCAAAAAGCTGTGATTATAATTATCACATCCCCAGTGACCTTGCATAAACTTTAATCCCTCTTCAATGGAGCATTTAAATAGCCTGTATCTAGTGCTCAAGGGACCACAGGGCCCCGGGCCACTGCAACACAAAGGATCACTGATTCGCCAGAGAGAGCTATCGCCGCGGCAACCCCTTCTTGTGTGAGGGATTGCACACGGTGGATGAGAGCACTTGTCTCTCTTTCAGAGAGTGAGAGAGAGGAAACGGAGTGCTTGTGTAAATGTATGAATGGATTTGCCACTTCAAAAGCGCCGACTGAGAGAGAGCTGCTACTCAGCATCTAAAACCCTGGTGAGGTACTGTCGGTTACAGTGTTTAACACAAGAGATACCACACCAATTCCCTTTAGATAGATAGATAGATAGATAGATAGATAGATAGATAGATAGATAGATGGATACTTTATTAATCCCGAAGGAAATTTAGGTCATCCAGTAGCTTATACACTTAACTTAACTCACAAACATACATACACAAATCACAGTAGAATCACAGTAGAAAAACAATACCCATAGGGAGAACATGTTCACAGGGAGTGGGGTGTATACAGATATTATACAGATATTACAGTGTGCAAAAATTGGTTGTGTCAGTGTTGATGTTCACGAGGAAAGGAGTGCAAAGAGTGCAGAGAGATACTCCAAGGCAACATTACAGTCTACTTCCTATATGGAATTAGCTAATTCCACTGTTTTACACTGTGGTATTTGTGTAGACATGGAAAATACTGACTCCAAATATAGAATATGGATTTGGATTCAATGTATTGTCATTGCACAGAGTACAAGTACAGAGGCAACGAAATGTAAAACATTAGTTAGTGATTAGTGATTTTTTGCACTGTATATTAAACAAGCAGTGAATCTAAAAGCATGCTCTACACCTACCAATGCTGACATAAAATCCATTCACTGTCACAAAAAAAACAACAAACAAACAAACAAGGCTGACTGCTGTCAGTTTTTTATTGCACAAACGACTCACTGCAACACACACGTGTTATATATGTAGGCGACACAGGACACACACACACACACACACACACACACGCACACACACACGCAGGCCTGAGGTCGCCGTGAATTCAACTTCTGCCTTTAACCCATCCCGGATCGTCCCTCCTCCAGGATCCTCCAGGAGTAGTGGGCAGCTTCTCAGCGCCCGGGGACCAATTGAACCGTCCGTCTCGGTCAGGGACGGACAGGAGTGTCAGACCCAGACTCATATATAAGAATATATATATACTCCACATTTGATTAAAAAACATTCCCAAGACTGAATGTTGCCCTATTTGCTGAACAAATACTAAACAAGGGAAGTTAATCAGCATTTAAAGCCTTACATTCAACTTGACAAACACTTCCTGTGGTCTGAGATCTTAGCACTTTGAATGTTCTCTGATGTCTTACAACAAATAGTAGTGACTACAGCTCATCAGCCATCTCTATTATAGGTTTACAGAGATAAATAATAATAATAATAATAATAAAAATGTATTTTATTTGTAATGCACTCTTCATTCAAAAGAATCTCAGAGTGCCAACATATTAGAAACTAACTATAATAATACAATAAAAATAAAAATGAATTAACATAAGCATAATAGAAAACTTTTTAACATTTTAACATACGATTTAACACAAGGCCAGATTAGGATCATGAGCCTTACCAAATTATGGGTCCAGGAAATATAAGCTTTTCCTAACCCAACTGCTGTTCATTGTGTAAAAAACTCCCAGGGTTGGTAAGCCAAAGAGCGTCGTGATGTCACCTTTTTGTCTGCCATTTTTTAAAGATGTAAAGCAAAGGCACTGTGAAGGTTAACAAAGATAAGGGCGCAAACGCACACGCCGCCACTAGAGGGCATTAAACAAGATACACAGGAAGAAGGGATGACAAGAAGATTCAGAGCGCACGTCAAGGGGAAGATATTTTGGCAGATATACAAAGAGAACAGGCAACAAGGTTGATTATAGTGTCTTTTGTGTTTCATCATATTCTTTCACCATGCAACATAAACCATCATAAGCTGTTGGCTTTAACCCATATTTATTTACCGTCTCGCTGGTTGACATGTATCCGTTTCCATGGTAACACTGAAACAAAGATAAGACTAAAGGGCGTTAAGAAGGAGCGAAGAGCCAACAGGAAATATAGTTATATATATATAATATAGATGTTAGGTGTTAAGGTTAGGGTTAAATACAGGTGTTAGGTGTTAAATACAGATGTTAGGTGTTAGGGTTAAATACAGGTGTTAGGTGTTAAATACAGGTGTTAGGTGTTAAATACAGATGTTAGGGTTAAATACAGGTGTTAGGTGTTAAATACAGATGTTAGGTGTTAAATACAGATGTTAGGTGTTAGGTGTTAAATACAGATGTTAGGTGTTAAATACAGATGTTAGGTGTTAAATACAGGTGTTAGGTGTTAAATACAGATGTTAGGTGTTAGGTGTTAAATACAGGTGTTAGGTGTTAAATACAGATGTTAGGTGTTAGGTGTTAAATACAGGTGTTAGGTGTTAAATACAGATGTTAGGGGTTAAATACAGAAGTTAGGTGTTAGGTGTTAAATACAGATGTTAGGTGTTAAATACAGGTGTTAGGTGTTAGGTGTTAAATACAGATGTTAGGTGTTAAATACAGGTGTTAGGTGTTAAATACAGATGTTAGGTGTTAGGTGTTAAATACAGGTGTTAGGTGTTAAATACAGGTGTTAGGTGTTAAATACAGATGTTAGGTGTTAAATACAGGTGTTAGGTGTTAAATACAGGTGTTAGGTGTTAAATACAGATGTCAGGGTTAAATACAGAAGTTAGGTGTTAGGGGTTAAATACAGAAGTTAGGTGTTAGGTGTTAAATACAGATGTTAGGTGTTAAATACAGGTGTTAGGT
>NC_045171.1:648485-660985 GCF_900700415.2 Clupea harengus | reverse complement strand
ACTTGATCATATATATGGATTGGCTTGTACTAATGATCTAATATGGACTGTACTGAAAACTGAAGGAAATCAGGAACAAATCTGTTTGTGTTTGTATCTGTTTGTATGAGTTTTATAGTTGTATGAACTATTATAGTTTCAAATTAAAATGATGTTAGTTTAAGGTTTAACCATCTCGCATTTTAAAGAACTTTGAGCTACATTCTTTTGCATGAAAGGTGCTATATAAATAAAGTTTTATTATTATTATTATTATTATTATTATTATTATTATGTATCCTATGCATCAGAGGGGCCTAAACTAAATTACATTTCATGGCTGAAGAAAAAATTAAAGTCCTCGACAAAAAAAATAATCAGATAGTTGTTGTGTGGTAATTAATAATAAAATAACAGAGAGTTCTCCGGTAAGGGCTTCTAATTGAGATCTCAGTTCACATCTAACCTTGGGTGAGACAATTACCAGATCCTAATCTTACTGAACCTCTATTAAACCTTGTCCAATCACAAGCTCAGGGAGCGCTGATATACTCCGCAAGAAGCATCGATGACACGAGGTCCCCCAGCACTGACGACGGCTCAACTCAACCCGTTAGACGCCCTCTTCCGAGGCTTTAAGAAAAACATGACGACGGCGGGGAAATAAAATAACAAACTGAGAGAGGCACATGCAAAATGGTGACAAAAAAAGAACTAGTAATAATTGTTTTTTTTCTCCTATCTGTTTGATTTTTTTAATTCATTGATGACTCTTAAACAGACGAGGCCGGGAGCCTTTCTTTTACCTTATTATGGCAATAATTAGGAGAGATTTTATCTTGACCTACACGCTCACAGCAGGAGGCGATAGCTGAATAAACAGTCAAAGTCCCTTTGTCCCCAAGGACCGTTCAGTGTAATTAAAATCAATAGGGTCCTCCTTGCTTCTCGTCTCTCTTTAGCCAGCAGTGCTGTGTCTTCCTGATGCTGTGAGTGTGTGTGTGTGTGTGTGTGTGTGTGTGTGTGTCTGTGTGTGTGTGTGTGTGTGTGTGTGTGTGTGTGTGTGTGTGTGTGTGTGTGTGTGTCTCTCCTGATGCTAAGCAGCTCCTCTGCTGTGGCTGCTGTGCTGCTCTCGTTCTAAACCATCACATGCTGGCCAATGGCAAGAGTATCAAGGAGAGACACACACACACTAAGACACACACACACAGTAACACACACACACACACACACACACACACTAACACACACACACACACACACACACACACTCACAGCATCATGGAGACGTGACACTGAAATGTGAGGGGAAAATGTCACCCTCATTCTTCTGTTTACATTAGCTAGAGCTTGGCACAGTCAACAAACTAAATTAATGTTATTTTTATTATTATTATTATTAGTAGTAGTAGTAGTAGTATTAGTATTATTATTAATTATAATATTTCAGTGACTGGATCAGAATTATTGATGGTATCAGTTAACACTTTTAATGAGATTTAATATATGTTTCGGCACAAATTCTTAATTCCTAATCAAGATCTAATCTAATCTGATATCATATAATATAAATACTGAAATAAAAATCCATTTGGATGTTGACACTGCTAATTGTTTATGTTTCAGTAAATTGGTATTCTGAAGCTTAAATCAGTCCTTTATACATGAGAATGGCAATAACAATTCTGTGCAGTATTTTTGTCTAATGTTGTCTAATGCAAGACTATGCATTTCCTATGTCTAAGATCTAATGTTTTTTTTAAAGGACCTGTTTTCGGTAAAAGAAAAAGTACATACAATGAAGACTCAAATATGAATAAAATAAAGCAAGTGAAGAAATAGAGATTGCACAACACACATCTAAATAACTGCACTGTATTTATATTCTCTAAAAAAAAAGACTAATCATTGTTGAATATTAATTTGCCGGAAGCACGCATTTTTCTCAGACAAATGTTCGAATATAACTGGTGCGCACAGCATATGCTCCTAAGAGCATCTCCACCACACACACACACACACACACACACACACACACACGAGCATCTCCACCCTTCACACGAGCAGAACAGTTGTCCCGCGCTGGAAGTCACCGCGCTCGACAGAAGCAGCCAGCCAGCCTGCGCTGCACACACACACACTGGGCTGCACACACACACTGGGCTGCACACACACACACTGCGCTGCACACACACACTGGGCTGGCTGGCTCTAATGGCCCCCTGCTTGACAGTCAGCTGTGATGGATCGCACACCACCTCCTCCGCCTTACAGACTTAATTTTCTCAAGATTGCTTGCCCATTCAAGAGGATTGGAACCTGATTCACAGTGTGTGTGTGTGTGTGTGTGTGTGTGTGTGTGTGTGTGTGTGTGTGTGTGTGTGTGTGTGTGTGTGTGTGTGTGTGTGTGTGTGTGTGTGTGTGTGTGTGTGTGTGTGTGTGTGTTAGTGATCTCAAGGAGACAAAGCCTGTGATGAGATGTCAGTACTGTTCAGCGGAGCGCCCGTTGGCACGGCGACGACGGCTTAACTACTAGTGGCTTGCTTTTAAAAAAAAATCACCACCGAATTACTTGACTAGTGAAACTAAGTAGCAATTAGACAGAGCTATCCGCCAAACGGAAATGGAAAATTTACCAGAGTTTTTTTTTTTTTTTTTTAAGATTTGTTTTGGGGCTTTTTGCCTTTAATCAATAGGACAGTGAAGGTTTTGGACAGGAAATGAGATGGAGAGAAGAGGTGGGAAGTGGGATCGGGAAATGACAGCAGGTCGGATTCGAACCCGTGTCCCCGTGGGTGTTCAAGCCCGTACATGGTCGGGGCTACTGCTTGCGCCACAGTGCCCCCCTACCAGAGAGTTTAATAGGTGACGACGCCCGACGCCCTCCTGATGCACCAGATTTCAGACTTCCTGTAGGATCGTATCAGGGGCAGGATATGACAAAACCTTTTCTACAGAGCAGTTCACAAGATACTTACACAAACCACATTCTACTGATGAAGGATTGTGTCTTCATAAATGTGAGGTGGAATATGTTCATAACATCCTAAACATTAAAAACTTAGTTTATTAATGATGAATCCTGTCATTGACTACACACAAATGTGTATTGCTTAAAAAAACATACCTCAAAAAGTGGCAAGTTGTAATGTTGTGACAGCTGGACGTGGCTGACTTTGAAAGAATATCTTCACAGGCGTAAAAAAAAATATTTTATTTTATTTTCTGACACCATCATTCCTGCCATAGAATATCAAACCTTTTCTACATCCCCTCTCCCCATCCGCCTGGCTCCCAACATAGAACTATTTAAACACTCCCTCAAAACTCACCTGTTCAACCTCGCCTTCACCTGACCATCCCCTGCTGCTCCCTCCCCTCCACTAATAGACTTAGTTGCTACTTTTTTATTTTTTTTATATATAATGTTCTGTTTGTCTGTTTTGTCCGACCCTTTTTCTTATATTTTACTGTTGTCTTGTCTTGCTTTGTCCTACAATGTTAAAGCGACTTTGGGTATATAGAAAAGCGCTATACAAAATTTAATTATTATTATTATTATAATTACAGAGAAGTTCACAAGATATCTCTCTCTGTGGTGAAACAACGAGTATCTCAGTTTAACAAACCCTTTGCCTTGTGTATCAGTCGTTCTGTATCACTTTTTATATCGTGTAGATCTCACGCCTATTTAAAAATTAATTAAAATATCTATTTAATTAATGTTCATTATTATTCATCTTCATTATTATTTCACTCCTCCTAGAGACACATAAGAGAATAAAACGTTTATATTTTAAATCACGTATTCAACATAAAGGATATGTAATTTGATCATTATTTGAGTGTAAGAATAAACCTCTTAGCACGAGAAGCTCATCATGGCAGATATTTACATGTGAACATTTTAATTTTTTAATTTTAATTTTAAAATGCTTAAAAAAAGAACTAAGTGTGTGGTGTGGTTATTTACATGTCTTGTTCTATGATCCTGTATCCATTGTAGCCACTATAGTCAATGTTTCTAAACACCCTTCAGGGGAGAATTGAATAACAATTCAACAGCTGATTTTGATTAGAGTTATCTGAGGACTAAGTAGAGGCACAGAGTACTTTTATTTTGTTCTAATAATAATAATAATAATTTGAAGAAGAAGAAGAAGAAGAAGAAGAAGAAGAAAGTGTTGATTTTTACCAAAACAAGGCATAAAATGATTGCAGGCAAGCTCCGTACAGTACAGTGTTACAAACAGACAAATATTAGCACTGATGAGGAGTATGTAGGACACCATCTTACCTTATTGATTCATCCTTACATTTTTACATTTAGTCATTTAGCCAACGCTTTTTATCCAAAGCGACTTACAAGGATGTATCCTTCCCCTACAGTGTTCAATTGACCATTGGGCCACTGCAGAGACATTACATAAACCAAATAAGCATTCCTACATCTCCTGAGGTAATCTTTAAGGTTAAATGGAAAGAACCAATGGCACTTAGAGGGTGTGTGTGTGTCGTATCAAATAAGTCCCTTTCGCAAGCGGTACTGTCACTTGGGTTGTAAAACTCGCGTCTTGAGGAAATTCACTTGAGTCGATAAGGACCCTGTGTGTGTGTGTGTGTGTGTGTGACCCAAAGCACCTAAAGTCTGAGTGTAATCCTTCCACATCCTTCTGTGGAGTGATCCAAGGAGAGGGCTCAGCGTGGTACTTATTGGCCAGATCTCTTTCTAAGCCATCATCCACACGGTCTTTTTGGTTAGCAAGAGCGATGCCAAATCCCCACCGCCACCGATGGTGAAGTGGGGGGACCTGCTGACCCAGCGGATACTACGTCTAATATAATTACTCTTTCACAAATATATCCAAGTCGGCGCCAAACTCTTTCATCACTGTTCGACACACCGAGAGGATGAATTGTACCCCCTCGTCTAGAGAGTACATTAAACCGCTAAAACAACACCGATTCTGTGAGGAAGAAAAGAGAATTGTGTCCTTTATTGCAATGACCTTTCGCTGTTATTTTTCAACTTGAAATACTTCCCATTAATATGTCTCCTTGTTGTTTTCAAGCTGTCTGCTGCTCTTTGAGTTTACCAATTAATACCATCACAAGCTCTTCTTGCACTGAAATGTAAACGAAAGTGAACGTGTATAAAAAAATACACTTTACATTCTGTACATTTAATACATACTGTTCTTTAGTAAACAAATCAATAGAATTATGTTAACAGAAAAGCTAACAAACCAGATCTCATTGTATTCCCAGATTGCATAGCAATAAAATGTTGTTTTACAAACAGTGGAAATTCTAATCACCCGCAACCCTCTATTTCACATCAACACAAAACCAAAAATGTAATTAACCAAAGTTAAACTATGGGACCTTTGGTGAGCCCCTTGGGAAACAATACGTTTCATGTGCTCTTACACGGGACATGCAAAAAAGATTACAAATGTTTTTCTTCTCGTATATGCTTTGTAATGTCAATTAAAGTGTAGTGTATATATATATATTGTCAGAACATGTGAATTTGCACTGTACTTAAAGGTACCGTCCTCAACACTGAACTTAAAGGTGCCGTCCTCAATTCTGGCGAAAGGTTGGTGATATTGAGCTCAACAGCCAAGCAAATTCCACCTTTCCCAGTGCTGATTGGCTAGAATATCGTTTGGCTTGGCCAGAGCCACTTTGTTTGTTTCCCATTTGCAGAACCAGGACTGTGCACAAACACACAGGACTGTACACAAACACACAAACACACAGGACTGTACACAAAGACACAAACACACAGAACTCTGCACAAACACACAGGACTGTGCACAAACACACAGAACAAACACACACAAACACACAGAACCAGAACTGTACACAAACACACAGGACTGTGCACAAACACACAGAACCACAGAACTGTGCACAAACACACAAACACACAGAACTCTGCACAAACACACAGGACTGTGCACAAACACACAGAACAAACACACACAAACACACAGGACTGTGCACAAACACACAGAATCAGGACTCTGCACAAACACACAGAATCAGGACTGTGCACAAACACACAGGACTGCGCACAAACACACACAAACACACAAACACACAAACACACAAACACACAGGACTGTGCACAAACACACAAACACACAGGACTGTACACAAACACACAAACACACAGGAATGTGCACAAACACACAAACACACAGGACTGTGCACAAACACACAGGACTGTACACAAACACACAGGACTAAGGACTGTGCACAAACACACACAAACACACAAACACACAGGACTGTGCACAAACACACACACACAGGACTGTGCACAAACACACAAACACACAGGACTGTGCACAAACACACAGAACACAGGACTGTGCACAAACACACAGAACAAGGACTCTGCACAAACACACAAACACACAGAACCAAGGACTCTGCACAAACACACACACGCAGGACTGTGCACAAACACACAGAACACAGGACTGTGCACAAACACACAGAATCAGGACTGTGCACAAACACACAGAACCAGGACTGTGCATAAACAAACAAGACCAGGACTCTGCACAAACACACAGTGACATGTGTCATGTATTAGAAACCAAGGACGGCACCTTAAGTTGATGCTGTATGTGAGAAAGTGAAATTTTCTTCCCCTTCTCACCGTCTCCTGAGGAGTTTGGCCCTGGTGTGGACTCCCCCGCCACAATGGTTCGATCCGGGCTCCCCCACCATAGTGGCTGGACCCGGGAGGCCAAATTTGCTCAAGTGAACTCAGCTGGCGGCCCCTATTTAAAGGGCGCCTCATGTTCATGAGGAGAGACTTTTCTTAACCCTTGAGATGGCCATGCGAGAACTTAACGAACAGGCATGAGAGACTGAAAGGCGTTTGCGTGGAAAACACTTACCTGCTGTGAGGTGAAGTGTAGTTGTATCTAGCTGTGTAGATACTAACCTGAGCTTTGTCAATGTGTTCCTCCAGAACCTGTGCTTTGTCAATGTGTTCCTCCTGGACCTGTGCTTTCGTCAATGTGTTCCTCCTGAACCTGTGCTTGGTGTATTGAATGTTCCTTCTGAACCTGTCTGTTGAATATGGTCCATGTGACCTGTGAACAGTTAGTCTGTGCCTAGCAGTCTCTATGATATGCCTAGTTCTCCTTATGTCTGTAGCACTTTGAGTGCGGCCATCTTTTGTGGTTGTAAATATTTGTTTGTTTATTGTATAGACCTGTTTCGGGGTTGATCTGAAAGAATCCCCAGGGAAATAAATAAGAATATATTTTTGTATACAAGCCACCATCTCCTGCACCCTTCTTCCCAACAACACCACCCAGTCCAGTCGCAACCTCCCAAAACAACGTGGGGTGACCACCCGGTCCCTCACACTGTATGTATACTCAACTGCCATAAAATGTCAAATAAAAACAACTTAAATGCAACATATGTGTATGGATGTACAGTGGATACGTCTAGAAATCCATCCAACATTACACTACTTCAACACACTTACATACTTGATCACACCAAAATGCACTCCAAAGTTACAATTAAGTGGCAGTGTGTATATTCACACTCTTTGTATATAACCTGAACGTCGTTTGGCACTGCCGTCTGTGCAAGCACGGCAATCCAGACTATCCTCATTTGTAGTTCCA
Source organism: Clupea harengus (assembly GCF_900700415.2). Lineage (NCBI taxonomy): Eukaryota > Metazoa > Chordata > Actinopteri > Clupeiformes > Clupeidae > Clupea > Clupea harengus. The sequence continues at coordinate 653,339 of NC_045171.1, read as the reverse complement.
CGTTGGTGGAACGAACTGCCTAGTACTACCAGAGCAGGGGCGTCCCTCTCTACCTTCAAGAAGCTTTTGAAGACCCAACTCTTCAGAGAGCACCTCCCTTCCTAACTGGCACCTGACCAGCGCTTAACTTGCACTTCAGCAGTTACATTCCTGCACTTCTTTTTCCTTTTTTCTAGGTCGTTGTTTTCTAATTCTCATGTAAAGTAGTATTTATTGTTACACCATGCTTTTTATTGCTCGTAGCTTGACTGTTCTCTCCCTTGTACGGCGCTTTGGACAAAAGCGTCTGCTAAATGACTAAATGTAAATGTAAACCTGGATGTACTTCAAGCAGCAGTGAGACGTTTCAGTCTAAAACTAGTGAGCTAACTACAAACAGGAATGCAAACACCACCAACTGCCCAGCTGGCACTGACAAAGGCTAACTTGTGTGTTTTGGCAATACAGTTGTCCTGTGAAGGTTTTTTCTTACATTTTTTCAGGGTGTTCCTGCCACGAACACAGAACTGCAATTAGAGTTTTGGGGGAATTCGTTGTTTTTTCACAGCAGAGTTCTGTTATCTGCTGGCCACTAATAGAGAGAGACGCTTCCTACTTATTCCTACCATATTTTACCATTTTAGTTCAAATCATTAACTTAACTTAACCTAGGCTAACCTATAAAATGTTGTATTTGGGCTATGCTCATTGTAACAGCAGAGGCAGAACATTATAGGCAAGTGACAGATAGGATGGGGTGTGTAAAACCCCATCTACAGTACCAGTCAAATGTTTGGACACACCTTTAATTTTTAATTTTTGTTTTCTTTACTTTTATTATTTTCTACATTGTAGATTTATACTGAAGACATTTAAACTACGAAAGAACACATATGGAATGATGTACTAAACAAAAAAAGTTTCATCTACCATGTAGAAAATAATAAAAGTAAAGAAAAAACTTCTCAAAAAATGAGAAGGTGTGTCCAAACTTTTTACTGGTACTGTATGTCCCCTGCACTTTTCAAACCAAGCTGACACCCATGTGTATAATGCTGCCTAGGTGTGTTGGTGCACACTTCTATGTTTGTTTTTAGTCTCTAATTAATATTTAATTCTGTTTTTTTGCGAATCAACTCGGATTTATTTTGTTGTATTGTCACAAACTGTATTGTTTTGAGTCTTTAATTCTGTTTATTACGACTCCCGATCTCTTATTTGCAAACTCCTGCTGTTTAAAAAATAACCTAATATGTGTATTGTTTATTGTTTATTGTGTATGTTTATTGTTTGCACCAACGTACCACAAAAAATTCCTGGTAGGTGAAAACCTACTTGGCAGTAAAAACCCTTTCTGATTCTGATTCTGATTCTGATTCTGATACTGATTCTGATTCTGATTCTGATTCTGACTCTGACTCTGATTCTGATTCTGATAGCCCTTCTTGCTTTAGAGTGGCATTCCACAGTTTCTGTCCAAAAATATCACGCTAACCCTAGTTAGCAACAAAACCAACAGCACTGTTGCTTCTGATAAAACCTTACTAGCTTTCTAGTTTTCTGTCTTTGTAATTCTGTTATACAAAATTATCAAATGTGTCATTGGTTGTTGATGTGACCAAATGACCTGTTCTGTTAATGAACAATTAATGTTCATGTTGGTATTCATGTGGCATTTTGAAGCGGTTGTTTAATAACGACCATTATGATGCAGTGTGTGTTCAAAATTGACTTTCTGTATCTCAGTAGTATGTTGTGCTCTCCACGGCACCATCAGTGTACCAAGTGTGTGTGTGTGTGTGTGTGTGTGTGTGTGTGTGTGTGTGTGTGTGTGTGTGTGTGTGTGTGTGTGTGTGTTGTGCTCTCCAAAGCACCATCAGTGTATGGGGGGGAAGTTCATATAAAGGTGCTTGGCACATGATGAGAGTTGCAAAACAATGCCAAGCCTTTGTTTGAACACACACACACACAGCTTCAGTTCATTATGACACTAACACACACACACACACACACACACACACACACACACACACACACACACACACACACACACACACACACACGCAGCTTCAGTTCATTATGACACTAACACACACACACACACACATACACACACACACACACACACACACACACACACACACAGCTTCAGTTCATTATGACACTAACACACACACACACACACACACACAGCTTCAGTTCATTATGACACTAACACACACACACACACACACACACACACACAGCTTCAGTTCATTATGAACACAGTTTATTGTGACATTAACACACAGCTTCTTTCAGCGCAGTTCCTAAAATAATTTTAACAATGAAACAAGTGGAATGTCACCATTCAGTAATTGTGTTTATGCTAATTGTTAATTAGTGACTTAATGGCCGGGATCTTAATTAACAATAGCTGTGAAAATGAATGTTAAGTGAGTATGACCATAAATGAGGCCCAGTTATAACTGTAATTGCCAGCTTCTGGTGATTAACATGGATTTATTACGCCTTTTACCGCATTTGGCTAATTCAATGATGAATTGGGAAAAGCTTTTCTTCAAATGTATTAAAAAAATGAAGAAGACACACAGAGGCATAAAGTCATTATCATCCCCCTCCGAGCCGATGTCATTCACTAATGTCCCATCTCAATACATGCTATGAATATTTGTCTGTCTGTGTTGTAACTTCTGAATACATGGGATGAATATCTGTCTGTTTGTCTTGTAACTTGCATAGAGCAGATGACTATAAAGTAGACTAAAAAAAGCCTTTTGAGAGACAATCCACCCTAAAGAATGTAATCCTATTATTGTTGGTATTGTAATAATAATAATAATAATAATAATAATATATTATTATATTGTATTATATATTATTATTATTATTATTATTGTTGTTGTTGTTGTTATTGTAATGCTTAATGTAGTATGGGATCAGTGTGATAAAGTTGTCTTGACTACTATGATGTGCATAACTGATCCTGTGCAGAATAGTTTTTTTAATTATTGCATACAGGACTGTCTTGTCCTAATTGCCTGTGCTGAGGCACACTTCCACAGGGCTTGATTGGATTTGACGTGAACAAGAGGACCTATCTGTGAAAGGACACACACTAACTGGGATGTACCACGGCCTCCTCCATGACACGCTCAAAATGAATTATTCACCGCTATTTGATCCCCTCTGAGCTGAAATGTTAGAAGCACATTATAATTAGGATTATATGATGTTTCGATGAGATAACATATCCTGACACTTACTTAGTGCACTGCACCCTGTTAGCTTTGAACCGGGCGAGGCAGAATCCAGCATGTCCATAGTCGAACAGGGTCTGGAAGGAGAATAACTAGAATCATCACCACCTCCTCCGGTGTATGACGTTGGGGGACTGATGATGCCATGGTGACGTTGGGGGACTGATGCCACCTCCTCCTGTGTATGAAGTTGGGGGACTGATGCCACCTCCTCCTGTGTATGAAGTTGGGGGACTGATGATGCCATGAGAAATAACTAGAATCATCACCACCTCCTCTCCTGTGTATGACGTTGGGGGACTGATGCCACCTCCTCCTGTGTATGACGTTGGGGGACTGATGCCACCTCCTCCTGTGTATGACGTTGGGGGTCTGGAAGGAGAAGAACTAGAATCATCACCACCTCCTGTGTATGAAGTTGGGGGACTGATGATGCCATGGTAGCAGATCTTCTTCTTCATTATTTGATGTACTATGGCCTTGCTCTTGTCAGAGTGTCAGAGCACATGATCTCTCTCTCCATGATATGACCACTGATCTATCCTACAGCCCAGTGAAGGGGGGTCCCCACTAAAGAGGGGCCTGGGCCAGGAGAGGGGACCCTCAGTGAAGGGGGGTCAGTGAAGGGGCGTCAGTGGTCTGGGCAGGAGAGAGGGAACCTCAGGGGGCATCTGATGAGAACATGGCTAAATGAGTGCAGTCTATGGATTCAAGTATATATGTATATATTTATATATGTATTTATGTATATATATGTACTATCTTTATAAGCATCTATAGCAATAATAATGCATTCAGTCAAAATCAAAGCATAAAACTGGCCCCTTCCCTGAAAGTAGTGTTTAACCATCATTATCAGTGTGTGGTCTATATGTTTATGTTTAACCATCATTATCAGTGTGTGGTCTACTGTATATGTTTAACCATCATTATCAGTGTGTGGTCTACTGTATATGTTTAACCACCAATATCAGTCTGTGGTCTATATGTTTAACCATCATTATCAGTGTGTTGTAGTCTATATGTTTAAGTTTCAATTGCACTTTGGCATACAGTTTTGCCAGCGTAAACAAAGGGTTAGGGTTTTGCATAAACAAAGCTAGAAGATCTTGAAGGGGAGCGGGACATTTAGAACATGCCCTGACTAATTAGATGACTGTGATCTGGTGTGAATGTCACGGCATTCTCTGTGTGTGTGTGTGTGCGTGTGTGTGTGTGTGTGTGTGTGTGTGTGTGTGTGTGTGTGTGTGTGTGTGTGTGTGTGTGTGTGTGTGTGTGTGTGTGTGTGTGTGTGTGTGTGTGTGTGTGTGTGTGTGGAAGGACAGGCGTGTGTGTGTGTGTGTGTGTGTGTGTGTGTGTGTGTGTGTGGAAGGACAGGCGTGTGTGTGTGTATGTGTGTGTGTGTGTGTGTGTGTGTGTGTGTGTGTGTGTGTGTGTGTGTGTGTGCGTGCGTGCGTGCGTGCGTGCGTGCGTGCGTGCGTGCGTGCGTGCGTGCGTGCGTGCGTGCGTGCGTGTGTGCCCCTGACATGCTCTACAATTTAAAAGCTTATCTACAACCGACACCATGTACATAAATCTGATCAACTGACACTAATCAAGGTGAACCAATGATGTC